>NW_017670393.1:84384-374806 GCF_001879085.1 Nicotiana attenuata
ATGTAATCATTAGTCCGCTGAACTCAGAGTGACCACGTGCGAGCATTGAGAAAGTTCTTCGAACGGTGCGCAAGTATGATCTTGAAGTTGAAATCCAGCTAAATGTGCCTTCGAATCCCATCAGGCAAGTCCTGGGTTTCATAGTCCAGCAGGAAAGGTATTGAGTTAGATCACAACAAAGATAAAGGCCATTCGAGATTTACCTCCTCCAAGAACTCAGAACGGATGTGATGAGCTTATTGGGCAGGTTAAACTATATCAGTCGATTCATCCTCAATCTGACTACCACCTGTGAGCCCTATTCAAACTGTTGAAGAAGATGCGGCAATCAAAATGGACATCCGAATGTCAAGAGGCCTTCGACAAAAATCAAGGAATATTTTTCAAATCCTCCCAGTATTGTCCCCACCGGAGCATTGGGGCGACCCTCTCTCTTTGTATCTCTGACCGTGGTTGGAACAATTCTTTTGGCTGTGTTCTTGGGACAGCATGATGTAACTGCAGGAAAGAGCAGGCAATTTATTATTTGAGCAAGAAGTTCACCAGCTACGAGGCCAAATACACTTTGTTGGAAAGAACATGCTGTGCTCTGACAATGGTCGCTCAAAAGTTGAAGACACTATCTTCAAGCCACACCACCTATCTAATAACCAGGTTGGATCTTTGAGGTACATATTCAGAAACGCGATGCCCACTGGAGACTGGCCAAATGGCAAATCTTGCTCACTGAATTTGACATAGTCTATGTTACTCGCACGGCAATGAAGGTCCAGGCGTTGGCGGATCATTTGGCTGAAAACCCGGTTTGACGAGGAATACCAAACCATTGAGCACATTTTTCCCAGATGAGGAGGTAAATTCAGTGGAAGCCATCTCTGAGGACACTCGTGCTTGGAAAATGTTCTTTGAACGGGAGCAGTAAATGCCAAGAGGTGTGTTTTCTAAGATTGACTTGCGCTCAGGTTACCATCAGTTGAAGATTCGGGAGCCAGATATCCCGAAGACTGCCTTCAGGACTCGATATGGCCATTACGAGTTCCTTGTCATGTCATTTGGGCTGACCAATGCCCCTGCAGCTTTCATGCATTTGATGCACTGTGTGTTCAGGCCATATCTTGACTCGTTCGTGATTGTTTTTATTAATGATATTCTGATGTATTCCCGGAGTCGGGAAGATCACGAGCAGCACCTGAGGACCGTGCTAATGACCTTGAGAGAGAAAAAGTTATATGCAAAGTTCTCAAAATGTGAGTTTTGGCTGAGTGCTGTGGCATTCCTAGGCCATGTGATTTCTAGTGAGGGTATTCGGGTGGATTCGAGGAAGGTAGAGGCCGTGCAGAGTTGGCCCAGGCCGTCCTCAGCTACAGAGATTCGCAGTTTCCTTGGCTTGGCGGGTTACTACCATCGCTTCGTGGAGAGATTTTCATCGATTGCTGCCCTTATGACTAGATTGACCCAGAAGGGTGCCCCATTTCAGTGGACAGAGGAGTGTGAGGCGAGCTTTCAGAAGCTCAAGACAGCTTTGACTACAGCCCCAATCTTGATGTTGCCTACCAGTTCGGGGTCTTATACTATCTATTGTGACGCCTCGAGAGTTGGCCTTGGAGCACTGTTGATGCAGGACGGTAGGGTGATTGCCTACGCGTCCAGACAGTTGAAGATACATGAAAAGAATTACCCGGTCCACGACCTGGAGATAGCTGCCATTGTTCATGCCTTGAAGATCTGGCGTCATTATTTATATGGAGTGCCTTGTGAGATCTATACTGATCATCGGAGATTGCAGCTCTTGCTCAAGCAAAAGGATCTCAATATGCATCAGAGGAGGTGGTTAGAGCTGCTGAAGGATTACGACATCACCATCCTGTATCACCCGGGCAAGGCCAATGTAGTGGCGGATGCCTTGAGTCACCGGGCGAAGAGTTTGGGGAGTTTGGCATATTTACGAGCTTCAGAGAGGCCTATGGCGATCGATGTTCAGGCCTTAGCCAGCCAGTCCGTGAGATTGGATCTTTTGGAGCCCAGTCGGGTTCTAGCTTGTGTGGTTTCCCAGTCCTCCTTATTTGATCGTATCAGGGAGCGGCAGTATGATGACCCTCATTTGCTGGTCCTTCAGGACAAGGTTCAGCGTGGAGATGCCAGAGATGTGACCATTGGAGATGACGGGGTATTGAGGATGCAGGGCCGGATTTGTGTGCCCAATGTTGATGGTCTTCGAGAGTTGATTCTAGCAGAGGCCCATAGTTCGCGGTATTCCATCCATCTGGGTGCCGCGAAGATGTATCAGGACTTGAGGCAGCACTACTGGTGGAGGCGGATGAAGAAGGATATAGTTGGTTATGTGTCTAGATGCCTCAACTGCCAGCAGGTGAAGTATGAGCACCAGCGCCCGGGTGGGTTGCTTCAGCAGATAGAGATTTCGGAGTGGAAGTGGGAAAGCATCACCATGGATTTCGTATCGGGACTCCCACATACCTTGAAGAAGTTTGATTCCATTTGGGTCATTGTGGATCGGCTGACCAAGTCCGCTCATTTCATCCCTGTGTGCACCACTTATTCATCGGAGCGGTTGGCGGAGATTTATATTCGGGAGATTGTCCATCTGCATGGTATTCCAGTTTCTATTATTTCGGACAGAGGTGCCCAGTTCACATCGCGATTCTGGAGAGCCGTGCAGCAGGAGTTAGGCACTCGGGTGGAGTTGAGCACAACATTTCACCCCCAGACGGACGGACAATCCGAGCGCACTATTCAGATTCTTGAGGATATGCTCCGTGCGTGTGTGATTGAGTTTGGAGGGTCTTGGGATCATTTCTTGCCATTGGCGGAGTTTGCTTACAATAACAATTATCAGTCCAGCATTCAGATGGCGCCGTATGAGGCCTTATATAGTAGGAGGTGTAGATCCCCAGTGGGTTGGTTTGAGCCGGGTGAGGCCAGTCTATTGGGTACAGAGATGGTTCAGGATGCATTGGAGAAAGTCAAGGTGATTCAGGACAGACTTCGTACAACCCAGTCTAGACAGAAGAGTTACGTGGATAGGAAGGTTCGTGATGTTTCATATATGGTTGGTGAGCGGGTTCTGCTTCGGGTTTCGCCTATGAAGGGCGTCATGAGGTTTGGCAAGAAAGGAAAGTTGAGTCCGAGGTTTATTGGCCCTTTTGAGATCTTGCGACGAGTTGGGGAGGTTGCCTATGAGCTTGCCTTGCCTCCCAGTTTGGCCGGAGTTCATCTAGTATTTCATGTTTCGATGCTCCGGAGGTATCACGGTGATCCGTCGCATGTGTTGGATTTCAGTTCAGTCCAGTTGGATAAGGATCTATCCTATGTTGAGGAGCTAGTGGCTATATTGGACAGACAGATCAGGAAGTTGAGGTCAAAGAACATTGCTTCAGTGAAGGTTCAGTGGCGGGGTCAGCCGGCCAAGAATGCGACTTGGGAGACCGAGCGGGATATGCGCAGCCAGTACCCTCATCTTTTCACTACTTCAGGTATGTTCTCTATGCTCGTTCGAGGATGAACGAATGTTTAAGTGTTGGAGGATGTAACGACCCGGCCGGTCGTTTTTGGAATTTACGCCCCGATCCCCCCTTAACTGCTTCCCCTAAGTTCATTTCTGCTATTTTGGTTTGCCGAGATGTTCGGTGTTAGGATTCGGAGTGTTTTGGGACACTTAGTCCCTAAATGAGAGCTTAAGTGTTGAAAAATGGTCCGAAGTCGGAACAGTGTGAAGACGACCTCGGAATGGAAATTCGATGGTTCCGTTAGCTCCGTTAGGTGATTTCGAGGTTGGGAGCGTGTTCGGAATGTATTTTGGAAGTCCGTAGCTCATTTAGGCTTGAAATGCCGAAGCTTGAATTTTTGAAGTTTCCGGTCCAATAGTGAGTTTTTGATCCGAGGGTCGGATTGGAATTCCGGAAGTTACAGTAGCTCCGTCATGTCATTTGGGATGTGTGTGCAAAATTTCAGGTCATTTGGACGTGTTTTGGTTAGGTTTTTGATCGAAATCGTATTTGGAAGAAATTTGAAGTTCTTAGGCTTAAATCTTTGATTAATTCGGGTTTCCGGCGTTGTTTTAGGTGTTTTCAAGATTGGTACAAGTTTGAATAAGATATTAGGTGGTATTGGTGCTTGTGATTGAGGTCCCGGGGACCTCGGGATGATTTCGGATGGTTAACGGATGAATTTTGAAGTGTTGCAGCAGCTGAAGTTTTTCCTCTTCTGGTATTTTCGCTTCTGTGGCTTTGGAACCGCAGAAACGGAGCCGCAGAAGCGGCTCAATCATCGCAGAAGCGAGTTTGGTCCCCGCCTCAGGAACCGCAGAAGCGGTTGAATTTTCCGCCTAAGCGGTACCGCAGAAGCGGTTATTTATCCGCAGAAGCGGGGGTCTGGCCTTTTAAAAGAAGCCGCAGAAGCGGCCAGTGTTTCGCATAGGCGGGACCGCAGAAGCGGTCCCTTGACCGCAGAAGCGGTATTCACTGTGCAGATATAGAAATTCGAGGGTTTTAATTTCATAAGTTGGAGAAATCAATTGAGAGCTCGGTTTTAGGCGATTTTGAGTGGGTTTCGAAGAGAAGATCACTGGGTAACGTTTCTTTGGTCCCTTTTTGTTATATTTCATCATTATATAGTTAAATACATCATTGGAATTCGAATTTAGGATCAAAAATTGGATAATTTGGGGTAAAACTTCATTGCCTAAACTATTGAGTTTTGAGTGGGCATTTGACCTCCGATTTGGGAGATTTTTATATGGTTAGACTCGCGAGAGTACGAGGGTTCTAAAAATGTGAAAATTATTCGATTCCGAGACGTTGGCCTGAAGGGCATTTTGGTCATTTCACCTAATTTTACGCTGTAGCTTTGAATTTATTAGCAAAACTAGGTGTTTGCGATGTTATTAACGATGTGTAATTGAATTGAATAGATTTGAGCCATTTGGAGTGGGATACTCATGGCAAGAGCGTGGTTTCTAGTTGATATTGAGCCGGTTCGAGGTAAGTGGCTTGTCTAACCTTGTGTGGGGGACTTTTCCCCTTAGCATTGTTTTCTTGATATTTGAGTGCCTTGTACGTGAGGTGACGAGCGCGTACTTGAGCCGATTGATGAAAATTCCGGTTTTTACTTAAGTTATTGAGATTTAGTTTTCTTTCTTACTTGTCTTATTCTACCTGAAATTGTAACTTGTGCTAGATTAGGAAAAAACATGTTTAGTTGACTTGACTGCCTAATTGCTTAAGTTGTTTTGACTGTTCTACGTGAAGCATGCTAGGCTAGTTCTATCTGTGTTTGTATTTCGCACTTCATTCCTTAGTATATTTCTGGCTGTGGTTGCGCATTTACATTGGGACTACGGATGTGGGATTCCGGTAGCTCCCCCCCTGTCTGTTTATTTTGGGACTACAGGTTCGATTCCCGGTAGATCCCCCTGCACTTTTATTTTGGGACTACGGGTTCGATTCCCGGTAGATCCCCCTGCACTTTTACTTTGGTCTGCGGGTTAGATTCCCGATAGATCCCCCCTGCATATTGATGGTTGGACTACGGGACGGTATCCCGGGAGATCCTTCGGCGTGGCACATGAGTTGGACTACGGGACGGTATCCCGGGAGATCCACTGGATTGTTGAGAAAAGGGCTACAGGACGGTATCCTGGGAGACCCTCATTGTTATTCCTGGTATTGAGCTGTGGTCATTCTGTGTTCATCTCGTTCTTTGTGTAGTTGTTATTATTTCGTTAGCCTGTCTTATCTCACTGTTGTACTCATTATTTCTGTTAGATTTTCATACTGTTAATTAATATTCTATTTTACCTCAGTAGGGCCATGACCTTCCTCGTCACTACCCAACCGAGGTTAGGCTTGGCACTTACTGAGTACCGCTGTGGTGTACTCATGCCCTTCCTGCGTATGTTTTTTTCATGTGCAGATCCAGGTACCTCTTCTCAGGCGCATTATCCTTGAGGCGAGGAGATACACAGAGACTTCGAGGTATATCTGCAGCGTCCGCAGACCGAAGAGTCTTCTTCCTTATTCTAGTTGTAGAGCTGTTATCCTATCATACTTTTGATGTAGATATTCTGGAGATTAGAGTACTTATGGTAATTCTATTAGCCTGTGTTTCCCGTGAGTTTCCGGGTTTTGGGATTGAGTTGTAGACTTTCGCATATCTTTAGAGTTGTATAGGCCGGGCGGCCTTATATTCAGTTGTTATTTTTCATATGTCCAGTTTTAATTGATTATTCCTCAAGTTAAATTGTTATTTCCGCACTGTTAGGCTTACCTAGTTGTAGGAACTAGGTGTCATCATGACATGTTCATGAAGGGTGAACGGGGGTCGTGACAACAAAGTACCGAGCGAAGAACTCTAGTTTACCTATAGATGCCTAGAAGGACAACTTGTCATACTTCTATATATGTTCACAAAGTGAGGCCTCGAGAATGGCTAAAAGCTAGAGTAAAAAGGAGAGGAGAGTCTCATAGGTGTGCAAAAAAAGAAGGACAAAGTCATACAGGCTGCATGATAAAAGTTAGAAACAGTTATGAGTTGAAATAATTATGACCACCAGTCATGGTGTGAGAAAGAGGCCTAAATGGGGGAATGCCCTGGCATTTGGATTTATTGATAGAACAATTTTCTTTATGGAAAGGACATTACAAAAGTATTCATAAGAACTATAGGTTATGGGACTGATAAATGCATAAGTAAACATTCGAGGATGAATTTTCCAAAGGGGGAATAAGGTTACACCCCATATTTTCGTACGTAAAAGTACGTTGTAAGTCAATTGATGTAAGCTCAAAAATCAGATCATCTTTGGAAGTACATAAAGTAAGTTAGTCATCTTATCTTGGAGGTAAAAATATTTATGACCATGAATAACATGTACCAAGATGGTTGGAAGTCTTAGAAGCTAAACAAATTGAAGAAATAAGTTTCACCGAAAGTCGATAAGTTGGGAATATTATACCATGTACTTTTGGGGTGAGATTAAGGTTCTTAACATGATAAAGAAGTTATGTTATGAGTTATTTTAGTCGTATTATAGTCGTGTGTTATGTTTTGATGTCAAGCGAGTTGTGGAACAAATGCCAGCAAAGGTCATCACAGGTTAAATTCAGAAATGTGCTGATAATTAGGTCAAATGTAGCTGAGCTTTTCTCTCAATATACTTAGAGTTACGGGGTGATCCACCCACCAGATCGAAGGTCTACGAGTCTAGTTTCCTATGCATTATAGATTTCATCAATGTGACATTGGAGTAGATAGATATTTGTATTTTTGCGAGTCTGCACAGACTGCTAGGTCACAAGTGGGTGCATCACCTACTTGCTCAAATGAAGGGACCAAATAAATCCCCAAAAAGGGGCGGCCAAGGGGCCTTTTAAGGGCTGAATCAAAACGTCTCTTTCACTTATGTTCCATATAATAACTTCAGGTTGAAACCCCTCAACTCCTCCCCCAAATATCCCACACAAATCCTAGGTGATTTCAGGTGATACGACGTGATCCTAGTGTCGAAAAACCCGGACAGCTTGGTAGTTTCCCCTTCTTCTTCTTGTAGCTGTGTTGAGGGAATGGTTTTGGATGTAGAGGGACTAGGTTTCGTGTGTTATAATCAGTACAAGGTAAGTTTATGCTTCTCTTCTCTTATATAAACTTCTACGAGTTGTAGCTCGATCACAACGACTAGAACTTGAGAGTTTCGAAAGAGTAGTATGTTGTTTGTGGTTGTGTCACTGTTTGCTGGTTGTGAACTTATTTTTAAGTTGAGTTCAAGGCTGGTTTATATGAGAAGAGGCTTAATTATGTACTGTTGGTTGTGTTTCTTAATTTTAAAGAAAAGACAAGTTGAAAACGTATTTTAGTAATCTGAAAAATAAGTTTTTAGTTGCTAAACTTTTGGGGCTGTTATGGGGTCGTTTTAAAGTTTTATTGTGGCTATAAATTAGTTGGGACAATTGAATATGTTGCGATTAATATTATTGCTAAATTCTAGAAGGATGAAGGGGTTTAAAACTATTGTTGTTTAGTCACAAACCGAGCTTGCCACTCGTCGGGATTGTTAAACTGTTTTGAAAGTCTTATTATGAGTATTGTTGATGTTGTTTGGGCTATTGCTGTAAATTATGGGAATTCATATAAACATGGGAGGTGCTGTCCGTTTTATCGCAGAATAAAATATGTCGTTCAAATGTGATAATTTATGGCATTCGTATTGTGACGATAGTATTGTTCATTGCTTGTAGACAAATAAGCTGCATGTTAAGTTCGCTTGAGGATTGGACTAGATATTACGAGGTATGTAAGGTTTTCCTTTCTTTTCTTTGTCACGATTCCATAAGTTACATTGCCCTTATAAGCAATTCAAGGGGGGCGAGTCTTTGTAAATGTACTATTCCGATGATTAAGGTCCGTTCACGAGTATTGTCATACGAATGTTGAATGGATTGTGTTGGTCATAGTTTCATGTATCCTTAAGGAGCAAATAGAGACTTCCGAAAGGTCCTTGTATTTTGTATGTAACAAGACCTCTAGATGTTAATTAAACATTACATACGGATGGTCTGATGAATCAAAGCAATATAGTATCCGTATAATGAGGGATAGTTACATACGAATAGTTCAACAATGTAGCATAATGTATAGTTTGCAGAAAGATAAGAATGATCTAAACTAAAGAATTCCATGACTTCCAATACTAACATGTTTGTGTTCACAAAACTGATAAAGACCCACGAAGGTAGTTGCGTTGCTCTCAAGTTAAGTAAGGTTGATTGTATATGAGGGTGATGTTAAGAGATGATATATGTTACCTACAGAGTCATAAATTATAGAATATAATAAGTTTACCGATAAGAATATAAGTTGATAGAGCATAAATCCCGCAACTCTTGTTATGTATTGATGAATGGATATATATCTATGTGTATGTATTATGAGTAGCCTTACAAGCTAAGTATATTACATAATTATAAGTAGAAAGAATCATGTAATCACCAGCAACGAGTCGTGATGTAAAATAAGGATAAAAGTGCGATTCCAAAATAGTTACCACGTTCTTTATGGCTAAATAATATAGAATAAGAAGGATGACGTAACAAGTGGCTAAGGAATAAGGATTGGTTACTGTAATGGGTTACTCACGAACTTATATGTTTATAAATAAGGGTTTATCTATTGATGATTGAATGATGTTTGCATGAGCGATATGAAATAGGTATGTATAAGACATGATCCCTACGGACGATCTATGAACGCGTAGGTGTACAATGAAGCCTTATAGAGGGTCTATGAACACATAAGTGCATAATGAAGGTTGGTTATAGATGGTCTAGTTGCACGCATAGCCAGACCTCAATATTATGAGCCGTACAGACGGTCTATTATGTTACGCGTGCGAGCTAATGGTTATTCATGTTTATGAGTAAGCCTTACAGACGGTCTCTTATGAAACGCGTTAGTGCCACTTTTATGTTTCAATGTATCCCTAAAGATGTTCGATCTGTCTGAGGTAAGTATTCAGATATAAGGTATGATGGCTAGAAGAATGTTATTGATGAAGTTCCATAATATGATGGTTTCTAGTACATATTGCATATGGGAACAGGTTCAGGTATAGCATGACGCGAATTAGATGTATATACGACATTAGATGTTCTCGGGCAACGGAGCCTTCCCTTTTCCGTCTACATCCTATGTAAGGTAAGTTGGATAATTTATTACTTAGATATGTTACGAGCCAAAATAAGGTAAGTATGATTCCCGAGCCTCATTTACCCTCCAGATTTCTTTCAGTATATCATATATACATGTCAGTTCAGTATCAATTAAGTTATTCATATGTTATCTGCCTTACAAACTTAGTACATTTCTTTGTACTAATGTCCCATCGTCGGGGCACTGCATTCATGCATGCAGGTTCAGGTATCCAGTTTGATGGGCTCTTATCATAGACGGAGTTGATATCCAGCTGAGGATTGGCAAAGCTCCATTTCATCCGGTGTACAGCCAAGTCTAGAGGTTATAAGATTGTCCTATGTATATATACTTTAGGGTAGGTTGGAGCCTTTTCCCAACCATCTTTTGATGTCAAATACTCCTAGAGGCTTTGTAGACACATGTTCAGTATGTACAACATGTCAGAGGCCTTGACGGCCCGTGTGTATTCATGTTATGAGTATGATGGCTCGCTGATACAACACTTTCCCACTTACAGTTCCACTGTACGAGTTGTGGCCATGTTGTCTCATGATAGTTACAAAAAGAATGAGTTCAACCAATTCGGCCTATGTATGTTCTAGTTTGTTGAACGATCATGAGTTACAAAGTGGTTCACTCGGGCAAGTACGAGACCGAGTGCAAGCCACGCGTCCTCGGGTTGGGGCTTGACATTAATCTTCCTTGGTGGAAGAGTTCTAGTTATCTTCAACTTCTAACTCCTCCCTTATCTAACATAGAGTTCTCTTCAAGTAAGGAGTCCTGCTCTTTGTATATTATGCAACCTTTTCATTCATGGAATATCATATATAACCACTTGTACTTATCCCCTTTACGTGCATGCCTTGTGCTTGAATTTTCCCGTTCCTTGTGTATAGTGTGTATGGATTTGGTTCATGCATGTGTCCCTTTGTCAATAATCAAAAGAAAACTTACTCCGGCCAACGAATTCCCCTTTTTTGATGACGACAAACTCTGTGCTTTTCATAAGTGTAACACCCCGTACATTCAGACTAGGTATGGATATGTTAAATGGGTATTAATTTGATATTTTAAACATATGAAGTCCTAGAGGGATGATTATTGGTGAAAATAGTTGTTTCGGAATCAAGATGGAGGGTGAGGTGTATAAGATTCGACAAAATCGACTAAGTTTTCAAAAGGTCCGTCTTCCAGCAGTATTTAGTGAAAATGTGTAAGGAACTTGGGAAAACTCAAAAGATGAAAGTTGTAGGCCTTAGAAATAGCTTTCCAACATATATTGTGGAGCCGAAATGGAGCTCTGTGCGAAATGTGATGCTCGTTTTACAGAACAGTGCACAACCACCGCGCCCGGACCGCGCCCGGACCGCGATCGCGGTCGTGAGGCAGTGTTCCTGATATTTACCGCGGTCAGGTCGCGGTCAAGCGTACAGGGGCGCGGTGGAAGACTTGGGGAGTCATTTTTTTAGGCCCTATTTCATCCCCCACAGCCCCAAAATATAAAAACTTGCTCTAGAAAGGAAATCTCTCAAAAACCTAACTCCTTAAAGGTCCCTCCACGACCCAAGGTAAGTTCTAATGGTAATTCTAAGTTAATTTTAATTTTTCAACATCTTATTAACATGGGTATACCCTCCAGATTAATAGATATTCGATTGGAACATCATTGTTGAGAGAAGGAACCCTAGAACTCGAATTCAAGGGGACTGAACATCAAAGAGCTTCACCCTCTAATTGATTCTAGCATTGGTTTAATGATTATAAACCCTAGTTCATGAGATATGAGTTGATGGGTTTGATAGAAAAGCATGAACGATTATAGGTTTGGGGTGTTGATTGTTGATTATTGGTTAAGGGTGTTGTTTACCTTATGGGTGATAAAGAATAATGTTGATTATAACTATTTGAGACTATAGAATTTATCTAGGAGAACAAAAGAATGGGTTATTGGGTGTAGAGACACCATTAATAATGACTATGAAGCTTTATTTTCACCAAGTGTTTAATAAGATGCTTAAGTGACCAAAACATGAGAATTATTGCTAATATGGAATCCCTTTGACTTGTATTGATTTAGATTAAAGTTGAAAGGGTTGACAAACGTTGTATTATGCTCAAGAGCAGGAAGTTAAGGTATGTGAGGCTAACTCTCTATGTTTGATAATTTTAATGATTCTCCCTACACTACGTTTCTTTTACGACGCTACCAATTTCCTCAGAAATATAGTTAAGCCCAGTTCCTTGAATACTTGTAGAACTTCTATTCTATTCTCTAGCTTCATAACTTGTTCATGACTTTCATTCTGAACGTTGTGAGCTCAGTGTGTATTTAATATAGACTTGGGTTTGATTCCCCCGAGTCTTAGTATAGATTACTACGTATGCCATAAATAGTTAAAGTTTCAGTGTTCATAATCAGTTCAAGAATACATGTCTCAGTCTAGTCCTATTCAGTATTCTAGTATTATGTAACTCAGTGTGATCCAGTATTCCAGTATTATGTAACTCAGTGTGATTCAATATTTCACTATTATGTATTGCAATATGATTCTCAGTTCCTAATTTTAAATCCTTGAATGTTGAACACCTGTATTTGGGCCTGAGGCCGCAGTTTATGCTTTATGCATCTTTGGGCCTGAGGCCGCAGTTATGTATACGTATACTTGGGCCCGAGGCCGCAGTTTGTGCACATATATATTGGGCATGAGGCCGCATTTTATTTATTCAGATAAACATGTGGTTCATCATTCAGAAGAGGGAATATTCATATCCTTACTTCCTTTGTTCAATCCGATTATCAACTATCATTTCAGTTACCAGTTATCAGTTATCATTTCAGTTTCAGTTTCAATAATTGTTATTTCAGTTATCAATTATCAATTCTCAGTTATCAGCTTAGTTTCAGTTTCAGCATTTAGAATTCTTTCTTTCAGTTGCTTTACATACCAGTGCAATTCAAATGTACTGACGTCCCTTTTGCCCGGGGCCTGCATCTCTCGATGCAGGTAATGATTTACAGGTTGATGATTCAGAGCGCTAGGATTCTCGTACCAGCTATTTGGTGATCCCCAGTTCTTTTAGGGCATTATCATTACCTTACAGTCTTCAGTATTTTCAGACAGTCAGTGTTTTCAGTATTTCATTAGAGGCTTCATAGACTAGAGTAACAGCTAGACAGAGTCGCAGGCTTTTCATATTAAGCTATGTTGGATACAAATATATTCCAGAATTGTATTAGTATTTCAGCACTTTGATTTATATCATCCAGACTTTCGTATACCAGCATGTGTTAGTTTATCTTCCGCATTCAGTATGATATGATATCACATGTTGATTCAGCCAGCCAGTTGGTTCGCTCGTTCGTATGTAGTCAGGCACCGGGTGTCGTGTTACGTCTAGGCCCAGGTTCGGGGCGTGACAAAGCTTGGTATCAGAGCACTAGGTTCAAAAGTCTTAGGGAGTCTATGAAGCCGTGTCCAGTGGAGTTTCCTTTATATGTGTGTGCCGGCCACTCATATAAACGGTTAACTACAAAGACATCCAGGATTGTCTCATTTCTTTCTACTCTAGATCGTGCCACGAAGCTTAGAGCAATAGTTAACCTTCTGTTCCTATCGAATTCCAAACGTATTGGATGCCCAAGCGACGCGCAGGGCAAACCTAAGGTCCTAGAGAGGATAATTGCCCATTGGGGTATAATTATGGAGTACAGGTTGGTAAATATGAGACTTGAGAGGATGTTAAAAGTGGGATGCAATGGATAGTAGTACAGATTAGAGCATAACCTTATCAGAAAGTACAAAAGCAATTATGATGTCTTATGGTTATCAGTTTACCTCAGTTACCAGTTATACAGTCTTTCAGTTAGAAAGTTTGTGGTTATTCAGTACTCCAATATTCAGTTATATGTTTACCAAATATCCAATTTTTAGTGTATCAAAATTTCTGGTGACTTGTGAGCATACAGTTATGCATATGGGTTCTCAAAGAAAATGTAAGTAACAGTGATTGTAGCGAAACCTTCGCGTATTTTAGGTCTGGATTAAGACCAAGACTCATCGGAGGGCGCATGAAGTGATTTATTAGATGATAGTATACTTTGAAAGGTAAGTTTGTGCATGGTAGTGTATTCGTATGTGTTTTACCTCCTAGAACAACTTCATTTAATTTTTGGAAATGAAGCCACAAGTTGGATGATGATAGTTCAGATGTGAGACCCTAACATTGGTCACTATAGTTTTGGACAGAATTGAGCCTAAGGGTAAAATACCTAGTAGTCAGAAATGTTTGTTATTACCAAAGATGTGATTTCGTACAACTCATGCAAATGACTAGAAGATATGATGTATGAAATGAGAACCAAGAGCAGCCAATAGTGAATTTCAGGGAACGATTTTAAGTTGTTCATATATATTCAAATCAAAACTAGAAGTACCACGTTAATAAGTTACTATAAGAAGCAGCTATGGATGTAAGATAAAAGATATGACAGTTCCCCCTTAGGTTGTGTGACTAAGTGTTTACCCCAGATGTTTATAGTCTGATATGATTTTGAAGTGCATAGAAAGTCTGGGGTTAGATATTCCAATTTCATTTAAGGTAGATGAATTCCCTAAGTGTGATCCATGCATATAGTTTAGAAGAAAAAAAAGGGATAGTATGCGACCGTAGAACAGGGCCGGATGGTGAGGGAAGTTAGAATAACCTTATGCTTCACTTTAGTTATTAAAAGCAGAGCAAGAAAACATGATGGTAGCAGGTGGTTAGAAAAAAGAATAGTAAGTAAGTTTTGAGTTGATACAGTGAATTAGCACTTTCAGCAAAGCTAGTAGAGGTACAATTTGATTCACTTAGCCAGGTTAACTCTAGTGAGTGGATGACAGTTTGAAATACCGAACGTGTGTTAGAACCCAAAGAGTTTAAGTTAAACTCGAAGTACAGTGGCAGTGGAAAAAAATTAGCTAGCAGTGAAAGCACAAACTATAAAAGAATAGCCTTTAGGAATTATCGTGATGTGGTTTCTCCAGGATTGACAGTATGAGCAGACTTAAATTATTAAGATTGTATATGATAGTTGTGAATACATTAGCTTTCCGTTAAGTGAATAATTTAGTTTTTCCTAGCAAGAAACATTTCTCAGAAGTAAGTTGGAAGATGAGACGTCATTGACGTAGAGTGCAAAGAATTGCAGAAAATAAGGAAAGTTATTAGGATCCACAAGTATAAGATCTTTGGTCTAAGGGGTGATGTGAAAATTTTCAGTAAGTCCAGTTAGAGATTTGAAACCCGAATAGTTAGCATGGGATATGAAAAAGAAATCAAAAAAAGAAAAATATAAATGAAGGTCGGCAAGGCCACTAACATACTGTACATATTGAAGTGTGTCTACAAAGCCTCTAAAGAGTGTCTGACATATAACATGGTCGGGACAGGACCCTCGCCTACTCATAAGCCTGTAGCAAAACTCTAATACCATGACCGCTAGAATCAGCTGCACTCTGAATAAAATGGCATCTTACCGATCCTCTGCTGAAAATCAACCCTGTGTACTGTGAGGGTTCATCAAACTGATTACATGCACCTGTAGGCATGAAATGCAATGCCCAAGCAATTAGATTAGTAAACGAAAACTAAAGAACATGAATGAATACAACAGAAACTCTACTGAAAGATAAGAATAAGAATGAACTTATCATGTACTTTTGATCGGCTTACCAGATCACAATCACTTGGACCGCTAGGTCCCTCTGTCTAACTACACAACTTATACTATCATAGTACTCTGAACTACTCTAATGATTGGATTTCTGATCTTTTCCTACATCGTCGTCTATGTATATAAAATGAGCATAATGTGGCTCTTACGTGTAGCAAGGTAGATCGTCCGTAAGGCGCACTACAATCATAAGTGTCTGGTGGCACGTAAGATAGCTAAGTAGACCGTCCGTACGGCTCGCATACTCGAGTTTGGCTATGCATGCTCCTGGCTTTCCATAACCACCCTTATTGTGCACCTACATGTTCACTAGTGATCGTCTATAGGGCCCATACTTATGTATATGAAACATCAATCAACATTCAGCAATCAACAATTTGTAAGCTAGGTACTCTTACTTACAAAAAAGTATACTCGTCCAATACTCGTTGTAACTCATGATTCGTACTTGTCAACTCGTTTCCTTTAAACCGCTTCTTACGGTCATTACTCATATCCTACTTCCCTTAGCATTAGGAAGGTCATACTAATCCTAGGATGTGTACAACTGTTTTCTTGGCCCTATTACAATCGGATTCTACAACTTATATAACTTTATCTTCTTCTACTTTCATGTTACCATTAGTTGGTTAGCTTGTTTGTCTGAAATATTTATTGTATGAGAGGATGATAAGTGTGGATTTTAACCCCTTATTACTACCTTCTTGATTAAGTTTTAGTCCAAAAGTAGTGTTTTTTGTTCCCGAATCTAATCAAAATTTGTGAATTGCATGAATGCTGGAGGATTTGAGCTCAATGAGGAAAAATAACTCAAAAGGAGTATCCCAACTCAACAAGTCAAAGAGGAGAAGTCCAGACAATTGTGCAGTGCACAAAACTTATTCTGCCCGCAGAAATGCAAGTGCAGTCGTAGCTTTAACCTTGAAGCTTCAGAAGGATTTAACAGAAGCGCGGTCCACACACCAAATTGTGCGGTCGCAAAAGTTGTGCGTGCTAACAAGCTTGGAAAGTTTCGAGAAGCTGCAAAAAGATCAAAAGTGAAGCCTCCTTAAAGCGTGAACCAAAGCAAAAATGTGCAGCCGCAGAAGCTGAAGTGCAACCGCAGAAGTTAATATGCGACCGCAGAATCCCTTCCACTGCAAGAGCAAAAGAAGAAAGTGCGGTCTGTAACAAAATTGTTCGGCCGCAGAATCTCTCGAAGGGTATTTTTTTCAGAAAATTTCTGGGCACTATAAATAGATGAGAAACAATCTTTTAGGGAAATTTTTGTACTATAGCATTTGGGAGCAGTTAGAGTATACTATTTTGGGCTATTTGTGATAAAAATTAGAGAAAACCCACTACTTTTATCTTTTAATTTTCATTCTATGTCTTCAATTACTTCTTTTTTTTCATGTTCTATGACTTTGATTATGACTAGCTAGAATCTATCTAGGGTTATGACCCAACCCTAGTGTGTAAAATTTATGAGTGTTTAAAGTTAACTCTTATTATTTATTGGGTGTTTGTTATTTAACCTTATTTATGCTTTATATCTAGAATTAATAGTTGCAAATATTGATTCATGCCTATTTGACTTGGTTCTTACTTGAGAAAGAGGAACCTAGTCTAGGAAAACTCGGCTAACAAGAAACTGAACTACTTAAGGTTTTAACTAGTTTGATTATAGGATTTAAACTGGAGATAGGGATAATTCTGCTTGGTCTCATATTGATTGCTTAGATTGCTACCCATTTGGTCTTGAGAAAGCAATTTGGGCAAACCATTCTTTGACTGAGAGGTATTGAGTGGGTACTTAAGAATAGAGAGTCATAACACATCCCGACGCAAGCATTGATTTACTCTACCCATTAGCTTTACACCTAGGTGAAGATTACTTCCCTAGGATTTTCCCCTTATTTGATATAAATACCAAAAACATTCATTCTCTAGTTGTTTGCTAGTTAGTTTAATTTCATAGAAGTAACTTTAGAAAATAAATTTTCACTGTTATTTGAAAGATAAATCTAGTTATTTCAATTTCCTCTCTTGAGTGCTTACCTAAGCATCGATCTAAAACTCCATGTGGATTCGACCCCGACTCGCATTGGATTTTTAAAATTGCAACCACTGTTTCATACTCATTATTATGGTGTGAATTGGACGTGATCAATTTTTAGCGCCGTTGCCGGGGAGTGTTCCGGTGCTAGCTATATACTTCAATTTTTTTCTTGAAATATCTTCTTTAATTCGTGATTCTAACTTGTTGAAGTGATCGTAGATCCTAATGGTGAACAACGAACTCGAAAACATGCCATTGGTAGAGGTTGATGGCGAAGAGGAGAAACTTGATGAAATCCCTCAAGCTCCACAACAATATCGCCTAGGATGAGGTCAACAAGACAATATGCCCCCACCTCCCCCATCTCCACCACCACCACAACCACAAGCGGCGCAACATTGAATTTTTCCCATTAAAGGTTATGCAAGTGCCATAGTCTCCCCTTGCATTAGGGCAGAACTTTCAAATCACCAATGTGGTACACACTTTGCTCGAGCAACGAGGTAATTTCACTGGAGCGCCGAATCAAAATGCTTACAAGAATTTGAAAGGTTTTGTGGATACCTGTTGGGGGAGCAAACAAATATATGTTTCGGAAGATGCTTTGTGGCTAAGAATTTTTCTCTTCACACTAAGGGGTAAGGCTTTGGATTGGTTGGAACGCTTGCCTAATCATTCTATCCGTACTTGGGATAAATTGGCGGCAAAGTTTACTTCATTTTTTTCTCTACCGGGCATATGGCTACATCGGGATGAAATATTGGCTTTCAAGCAAGAGCCTAATGAACCTTTGCATGAAATTTGGGAGCGATATTGGACAATGGTGAAGGAGTGCCGGAACAATGATATGACCAACAACATGATCCAAAAAACTTTCTACTATGCTATTAATACTACAAACCAATGTGGGGTCAATCAATTTGCCAGAGGCAATTTTATGACAACACCTTATGCAGAAGCATATGAGATTCTTGATGAGATTGCAGAAACTTATTCGGCTTTGCAATTGATAAGTTGGTATTTTACCAACTTATCTTGTCTTTATGCTTAGAGTTTTGCTATGTATGAGTGATAAAATCATGTGTTTAATGTCATTTATTTCTATTTTATAGGTTCTATGTGATTTAAAAACGATCATGAAGAACGAGTGAAAAATAGTCAAAAAGAAGTTAAAAAGAAGAAAATCTGGAAAATGGCCTCAGGTGTCGCAATTGCGCCACACATGTGGGAAATACGAAGAAAGCATTGATCGCAAATGCCAAAAAGGGCTTCGCAAATGTGAATTCAACCAGGCCTGCAGTTTTCACGAATGCGATAAAGGACTTCGCAAATGCGAAGTCGAACTTCGCAAATGCTAAGTCATTATCGCAAATGTGATGGTCAACAGGAAAATCATTGTTCGCAAATGCGAAGATCGCGCTTCAGTTCTGGGTACTTCTGTAATTTCACACTTTTTGACCTCAATCCATTTAATACACGATTTAGCTCATTTGTAAAATATCTTTGGCATCTTTAGGCAATCTTTAACACATTTTGAGAGGAGAACACAAGTTTTGGAGCTAGGGTTCTTGCACACACACTTGGGTCTCGATGATTTGAAGTTTTTGGTTGGGAATTTCTTACTCATTTATGCTCATTTCTTCATTTCCTTGCTTTGCATTGGATATCTAAGTGTGTAGTATTTTTTGCAACACTTGAATCTTGTTTATGAAAATATTCATATTTAAAGTGTGGATTAAATATCTTGTTGCGCTTATGTATTGAACATTTTTTATTTATTATGAAGTGAGTTATTATTTCTTTAATTATTTTTGTTCTTTAATGTTTCCAAAGGGATTAGCTAACCGTAGGACTCGCTTATTCACTTCGAATTAATTTTGGAAAAGATACTTTGGGGTTGGGAAAGATTAATTAACATGCTTAATCTCTTAATTGCTTTAGGAATAATTCAATTAGGAAGTCTTGTTAGTCTTTGGAAGAAGCTAATATAGAATTATTACCCGAGGCTAATTAACATAAACTCGCTCATATTTGTATAATTGTGAAATACATTGGATCATTACTTGAGTGTATTTTTCCTTGTATCCATGCTTGTAACCATTGATCCTTTTACTTGCTTTCTGGGTTAGTTTTTATTTTCGCATTTAGTTATAAATATTTTCAAAAACCATTCTAAGTGTTTGTCTTAGCATAATAAGTGATAATTCTCTTACATGCCTAATCGCCTACATATTGTTCTCTGTGGGATTCGACCCAAACTCATAGTTGGGTAAACTATATTGCATGCGACAGTGTCCATTTAATTTTTAGTAGTGGATCTGGACGTCATCAGCAATCCCAAGCTAATGTTTGCCAAGGTGATCCCAACATGATCAATCTTCATAAAGAGTTACAGGACCATGGGCAATCTATTGCCGAATTGACCACAACCATGACTCAACTTGCTAAGGATCAACTTCATAAAACACAAGCTCCTAAGCAAGATCATGCTACGAAGGGAGTAAATGTTTTGGCCAATAAGAGGAGGACTAAAGGTGCACAATTTCAATGTCGCATGGAGAAGTACATACAAGATGATGGTAGCTTTGACCAAGATGATTCCTATCAAGAGCAAGAAGAAGAGGTACAATTTGTGAATAATTAATTTCCAAGGCTCCAACCAAAATCAATGGCGTTCTCAAAATAACCAAGGCAATTGGGGCTCTAACAATCAAGGGAATTGGCATAACAACAACAATAACCAAGGTAATTAGGGAGGCAACAATCAAGGAAATTAGGGAAACAATAATAATCATGGAAATCGAGGATCAGGTTTCAAAGGCCCCTAATGTACCAAAAACCATGAAACCCAACTCCTTATCCTTCCCATGGTTCAAGTTCTTCAAATAATAAAATGGGTCATATTGCGAACATGTTCAAGCAAATAATGGAGAAGATGCAGATTCGGATGCCTAACTTGCCTCACATTTCACATCAATCTGTAATCTTGAAGTTTAAATGGGAAAATCTCTCAAGAGCTTAATAAATGTCCTAAGGTGCATTACCAAGTGACACGGTAGTAAACCCAAAGAGTATCAACAACACAGGGCATGTTATGGCGGTTATCACAAGAAGTGGAAGAGGCGAGCATGCACCCACCTCAATTGAAAGGCAACCTGTGGATGATGACCAAATGATCCAAGAGGAGGACATCTTACATGACAATGTTCAATTACATGATAAAGTCTAGACTGATACTGATGATAGTGTGGGGAGACCTAAGAAGAGATGAACCCATCTAGAGAACACATCATTGACATACCGGAACCGGTAGTGCAAAAGGCTAAGGCACCCTTGCCAAAGCCTCCACCTCCTGTTTAAATTAATCTTATCAATTTCTGCTAGATCAATGTCATAGGGGTCTAGTGAATCTTTGCGCATTTCCATGTATTCCTTTAGTATTGTCTTAACATTTTGCCAATGGGGTGAATGGAAGAATAATTCCAACTTCCTTCCTCTCCTGGTCATATCTCCTGCACAAGGCACTTATTTTGCTGAAAAAATGAGCCTATGAGCTTCGGCTTACTCCTTTACCATTGCTAGGATTGTGATTGGATAATGAAACCAAAAGTTCATCGTAGGCATCACCTTTATAGTTCTTTTGCTTACATTGAATGGCCTGTGGAGCATGAATATTTTGACTTTACGAGAATGAAAATAATAAACCCAATAATTTTGAGGTTTGAACCACAACAAAAATATTTTCAGGAAAGGTTCAAGATTGTCAAAGCCTTGAAAATCATGGCACTTAAATTCCATGAGAATGTGGAATTGATGGCAGAGATACCAAACGAACAATTAGAGCTCCTATAAAAAATCTTGGACTACGCTATGAACATCTAGCAAAATGGATATTCCGGATTAACACAAAAAGGTTCTAGTATGGAACCTCCGTAGTTTTAAAAAACCTAGAGTTAATAAAAAATCCTCTGCCCTAAGAAGATGGACGAATCAAGAGGATCTGAAAAATCAAATAACTTCGGCGGGTGATGTAATGATGAAGAACCTGGCTGTGGCACATGTGAGAGCATGAACATTTGAACTGCAACTTTATTCTTCTTCTTGTGCTTTTTTTTGCAGACCTTTTGAAAAAATTCACATGGCCTTGAAAGAAAATCAGCAAGAAAACTATCTTTTCCTTTCTAGTGCTTGACCTGAAACTTGTAGGGAGAGAACCACTGAGCCCATCTGAGAATTTGCGGCTTCAGAATGATCTTTGGATTCAGCTGGATCATCTTGGGAAAAGCCTTCATATCCATCTCAATAAGAAACTCCGACTGAATTAAGAAACAAATTAAACTTTTTAATCCCATTTTTCATTGCAAGAATCTCGTTGAAATTGGAATGACAGTGTTGTTCACCATCATTGAATCTTCCACTGGTGTACCCACATATTTGTTTCTGACCATTTTCTTCCTCAAACAAAAAGGGTACTCCAATATTCATTGTTGGTATCTGTCTGTAATATTTTCTTTCCATTGAAGGCAATGTGCAAAGATTTGATATGGGACACCTCTTTTATTTTTCTAACTGCATCACTTTTTTCCTTCCCCCGTGATTGGGCATTCCTCTTCAACATTTTTTTTGAGAGGAGAAATATATATGGAAACATTAGGAAAAGAATCTCTCACATAATTCATTATCCCCGAAAATCGATTGGATCTGCTTCGTGTGAAACCAGTATTGCGGAACTTGAGAAGTTCCTGAGAAATATGAGGACCTGGGATGTATTCTCCATCGGAAAAATGCACGCATAAAAAATCAATTTCTTTTTTTGCAAAAACCATTTTTTGGTTGAAATCATGATGCCATTTTTTTTGCACTAAAGATGAAAATGATTGAGCAAACTTATGTGCTCCTCCCAAGTATCACTGAATAGTAAAATGTCATCAATATAAGCAAGTGATGCGTGGAGGATGGACTTGAATATTTTTATCATGGTCTTCTAAAACAAATATGGAGCTGTTTTTAAACCAAAAGGCAATGACTTTCCACTGAAAATGCTGATTGGGAATGCCAAAACTGCTTTTTCCCTATCATCCAGGTGGATTCCCTATCACCAAAAGCCTGATTTGAGATCAAACTTTGAAAAATATTTTGCCTTTGCAAGTTGGGAGAAATGGGTAAGCTTATTCGGGATGGGAAACTTGTCATCCAAAAGAAAATGATCGAGTGGTTGATAATTAATTACCAATCTCAATTTACCTCTTGTTTGCTCGGCTCTTTTGTTGACATAAATGCTTCGCACGCCCATTGTGAATTTTATGGATCAATGAGATTAAAACTCACTAGCTCTTGACACTCCTTTTTTGTAAGCTGAAGGTGGTCGGGATTCATACCAGAGCGACTTGCCTTTGTAAGATTGATATTCTCGTTTTTCTTGAAAGGCAGCTTGATGAAGAATTCTTCATTTTTCCATAAAGGATTGTCACATTTGGTTAATAATTAAGTGTTAGATTCTGCACAGAAGTGTTGTGTGATTGTGCTTCAATTTTCCTGAATTGATTTTTTTCAATGAGTAGGAACAATCTTGGGACTGCACATTATGGCTCAAACTACTTTTTGAATGCTATCAGATTGGAATTGATCTGGAGTTCGTCCTCCAAAACCCTATAAATATCAAAACGAATAATCAAATCCTTACCTGGGACATCTAACCCAATCAATTTGGTTGTGTACTTCAGTCATGGGAAGAATTCGATAGTGATCGGGTGCTTGGTAATGCCAGTTGTGGTCAGAATTCCATTTGAGGTTGTGTTGAAATTCTTGAAGTACAACACGCAATACTTATCTAGAAAGACCGCATGATTAATGAGCGAGGACGTTGCTCCCGTGTCAAAGAAAGTTATGACATGTGTTTGTTTGTCCCACATAGATGCATAGACCTTGATTCTATTTGTGAGATCACCGTGATGATCAGGATTTCCTCTTTTACCTTTGTCTTTGGTTCTAAAATTTGGTAATGATCATCACCATATTCCTCATAAAACATCAATGAAAAAGAGAGTCTCTTTCTCCAAACCTAACATGCGCACAAGTGTAATAACATCATATGAACTTGCTCGCCAGATCCAATTATAAAACTAACATCTAAAATCACAAATCGATCATCAAAACTTAAGACTTAAAAGCTTAAATCCAAATTTTCAGTTTTTTACATAATGCGCTGAAATGCGCTCGGATCACTCAGTGTAACGACCCAACTGGTCGTTTTGAATATTTGCATTCCGTTAAGCTGATTGAAGTCCTAATTAGATCCATATGATGTATTATGACTTGCGTGAATCATTGATTTTGGTTATTGGGTAATTTGGAATTGATTTGGAAGCATGGTTCTCATTTTAGAAGCTTTAAATTGGAAGAGTTGACCAAGTTTGACTTTTAAGTGTATGAACTCGAATCGAAGTTTTGATGATTCCATTAGGTCCAGATGGTGATTTTAGACTTGGGCGTATGCCCAGATTTACATTTGGATATTTCTAGAAGGTTTCGACACTATTTTTGGCGAAAGCTGGAAATTTAAAAGTTTGGAAAGTTCATAAGTTTGATTGGGAATTGACTTTGATGATATCGGGCTTGGATTGTTGTTCCGGGAGTTGGAATAGTTTCATTATGTCATTTGAAACTTGTGTGCAAAATTTGAGGTTATTCTGAGTTGATTTGATCTCGTTCGGCACAAGTTTTGGAATTTGAAAGTTCAAAAGTCCATTAAGTTTGATTTAAGGTGAGATTCGTGGTTTTGATGTTATTATATGGGATTTGAGGCCTAAAGCAGGTCTGTACTATGTTCTAAAACGTATTGGTATGTTTGAAAAGGGGCTCGGGTAAGTTTCGGATTGGTTTGGATTGTGTTGCGCTCGTTTTTTATGTTTCACCGTCGTTTCTTCAAGCATAAATAGTAAAACATTAAGAAAATGAGCTCTAAATCCTATTTTTATTGAATAATTAGATATGTATCATAATTATGGAGCCATAGCAAAAAGAATCATCAAATTCGGATATCGTATGAGGGAGTTATGCCCATTTTAGTGTCGGAGAAGAATGCTGGTGTTGGTGTTTCACAGATGCGAAGTTGGGTCCACATCTCCGACCCTGCAGGTGCAAAAGATGGTTCGCAAATGCGGAAATTATAGCTGGCAGACCGCAGGAGCGGATTTTTTGTGCAAAAGCAAAATTCCCTGTGTATTAAAAATCGAAATGCGTTTATTTAGTATTTTGAGCATATCTTGAGTTCTAGAGCTCCGTTTGAGGTGATTTTTGCAGCGTTCTTCTCGTTTTTTTCATGGCGGTCGGTATCTAACCTCAAATTTTGTACTTTATCATTATTATACTAGTTCATTTATTAATTAATCCATGTTTTGATTGGAGATTTGTGGATTATTTTTTCTATAACTTAAGGGAATGAAATTTATGGATTTAGAGGTCGATTTGAAGTCAGATTTGGATTGAAATATGTATTTTTGTGTAAGGCCACGCAAAATTTCACCTAAAACACAGTATTTCATGGTGCCGAGTTAGGCTTATGTGTTAAAGATTGTAAAAACCCAGTATATTGAGGAGTTAAAGGTAAATGTTGGCATAAAAAGGGCATTTCTCCGGCCCATTATGTAGCCTCAGAATGGCCGCAGAGTGAGGCTGTCATTTGGGCCATTTTTGTTGTCATTTTCGTGGCCCATTATGCGGCTGCAGAACCATTTCATGGGCCGCACTCTGATTGCATACCCAACCTTAAATTTTTCGGATGGTCGTTCTGTGGCACATTGTGCGACCGCAGAAGAAGTCTGCGGACCGCAGACTAATCACAGACTGAAGCAGAAAATGTCAGATTCCGGAAAGGCAGTTATGTCATGACCCAATTCCCCAATCCGGTCGTGATGGCACCTCTCGTGAAGACAAGGCCAGCTAGAACAACGCAACACCTCTTTCAAAGCATTTAATAATATTAACAATTCTAACACATTCTTAATATAGTCAATAATGCGGAATCAGCGATAAAAACAAAGGAAACTATCCCGACACAGCCCAAACCGGGGTGTCACAAGTCATGAGCTACTACAGAGTTTGCTATAAGTCTACAAAGAGTAATATCCGATACAATAGTGTGAAGAAAACATAAATGATATAAGATAGGGGAGACAAGGGCTGCAGACGTCAACAGCTACCTCGTAACTCCAAATCACTGCCTGTTCTGGAAGGAATCAGCGCTCAGGTGCGGACTTTGCTATGCCTGAATCTGCACACATGGTGCAGGGAGTAATGTGAGTACTCCGACCCAGTGAGTAACAGTAATAAATAATAACCGAAGGAATGAAAACACATAAGTGCACAAGTCAATTCTATATCAGGCAATAAATCACTTAAGCAGTAAATAGTAAAGAGTCAAATGAAAACTACTTTTTTAAAAACAGGTAAATCCGGTAAAACAACAAGTAAATATTGAATAGGAATCTGCCCCTCGGGCCCAGTATCACTCGCTCAGAATAGTATCAGCCCCTCAGGCTCAGTATCAGTCACTCATCATAATATCAGCCCCTCGGGCTCGCTCTCAGATCATATGGGTACCCGCGCTCACTGTGGGTGTGCAGACTCCGGAGGGGCCCCTTACGGCCCAAGCGCTATATCAACATAAGGCCTGAAAGCCTTCTCACATCACACATAAGGCCTGAAAGCCTCCTCACATCACACTCGAGGCCTGAAAGCCTCCTCACATCACACTCAGGGACTGAAAGCCTCCTCTTATCACACTCGAGTCCTGAAAGCCTCCTTACATCACACTCGAGGCCTGAAAGCCTCCTCACATCACATTCGAGGCCTGAAAGCCTCCGCACATCTGGCCCTCGGCCTCACTCAGTCCAGAAAACATCATAAGCCCCTCAGGCATCAATTCAATAGTAGTGCTCAGCCCAAACAACAGTGGAAATATCATTTAAGTCTCAAAGTTCAATTAAAGCAGCTGAGCTTGTAAAACAGTATAATCAACAGGACCGAGTTCAAGTAGTATATCAAAATAGTGAGGAAAACAGTGATAGAAATCCATGAAGGATTCGTAGTCGGCATGAAGCCCAAAATATGGCAATAGGCCCAAATCATGTTGATAATAAATACATTTCAGTCAAGTACGCGGTAAAAATATTAATCGGGACGGACCAAATCACAATCCCCAGTAGTAAACAACCCCGCGCTCGCTATTAAGCGCGTGTTTCACCTCAATACAGCACTACGTTGTGCAGAATCCGGGGTTTCAAACCCAGAGGATATCATTTACTATCATTACTCACCTCGAGCCGGCCAAAATCCTAGCTCTCTATGCCCTTGCTTCTCAAATCGGCCTCCTCGCGCGTCGAATCTGATCAAAACCACAACGAATACGTTACAATAGGCTAAGGTAACATAACCCAATCTAAAAGATTCGAAAAATATCAAAATTCACGAAATCTGCAAAACCCGAGCCCCGGGCCTACTTCTCGAAAAATCAGAAAATTAACATCATCGGATAGCTTATCTTGCCACGAGTCTATACATACCAAAAACTCCAAAATCCGAGCCCAAATGACTCATCAAATCCCACTTTGAAAATACCAATTTCCAAGCCCTAGCTTTACCTCTTTTGATGAATTTCCACAAATTTTTATGTTAATTATACCATTAAATCATGTATTAAGGTCAAGGAACTCACCTCCAATCACACCTAGTCGGAACCCCCTTCAATTTCTGCCCAAAAGCTCTCAAGGTCGATCAAAAAATGGTGGAAATAACCCTTAGCTTGCGGAACAAAATGTGCTTTTAAAATCCTTCTCTGAACAGGCATTTTCGCATATGCGGTTACCTTACCGCATATACGACTACCGCTTCTGCGGTTCATCCTCCGCTTCTGCGGAAATAACTATAACGTCCAGGACCGCTTCTGCGGTCAAGTCCCGCTTCTACGGACACCGCTTATGCGGTCAACCATCCGCTCCTGCGGAGCTCCTCTAAAGCGTGCGGACCGCTTCTGCGGTCAATGTCCGCACCTGCGGACACCGCACCTGCGAAATTAATCCGCTTCTGTGAAAAATCCTCCCATTGGCTAACTCTCGCATCTGCGCCCCTAATCTTCGCATCTACGGAATCGCATCTGCGGCCCCTCTTCCGCAGATGCGAAAATACCAGATATCAACAATTCTTCAGCAATCACCAAGTCCAAAATCATCCCGATGACCATCCAAAATTATCCCGAGGCCCTCGGGGCCTCAACCAAAAGTGCCAACCCATCCTAAAACATCATTCAAACTTGCTCCAACCATCAAAACACCTCAAACAACACCAAAACCATCAAATTACATCGAATTCAAGCCTAAGTTCTTCTAAAACTACACGCATTTGATCAAAAACCCGACCAAAACACCTCCGAATGACCTGAAATTTTGCACACACATCCCAAATCACCTAACGAAGCTACAGCAACTCTCGGAATTCCATTCCGACCATCGAATCAAAATCTCACCTATCAACCGGAATTCGCTTAAATAGTAACTTCGCCAATTCAAGCCTAATTCTAAACCGGACCTCCAAAATCAATTCCGATCACACTCCTAAGTCACAAATCATCCCCCGAAGCTAACCGAATCACCGGAAATCACATCCGAGCCCTCTAACTCATAAGTCAACGTCCGGTTGACTTTTCCAAAAGGAACCTTCCTTAAAGAGACTAAGTGTCTCATTTCCTTCTAAAACCAATCCAAATCGACTCATTCACCCAAGACTCCTATAATGAAATATATGGAAGCAGAAAATGGGGGAAACGGGGCGGTAACTCACGCGACGACGGGCCGGGTCGTCACATCCTCCCCAACTAAAACAAACGCTCGTCCTCGAGCGGGTCAAGAAACATACCTGAAGCCTCAAACAAGTGAGGATATCTGCTCCGCATCTCCCGCTCGGTCTCCCAAGTAGCCTCCTCCACGGGCCGACCTCTCCACTGCACTTTCACCGAAGCTATATCCTTTGATCTCAACTTTCGAACCTGACGACCCAAAATAGCCACTGGCTCCACATCATAGGTCAAATCATCATCCAACTGAACAGTCCTGAAATCCAATACATGAGACGGGTCCCCAACATACTTCCGGAGCATAGAAACATGAAATACCGGATGCACGCCTGACAAGCTGGGTGGTAAGGAAAGCTCATAAGCCACCTCCCCAATCCTCCTAAGTACCTTAAAAGGTCCAATAAACCACGGACTCAGCTTCCCTTTCTTCCCAAACCGCATAACACCCTTCATGCGCGAAACATTCAGCAAGACCTTCTCACCAACCATATAAGACACATCCCGAACCTTCCGGTCCGCATAGCTCTTCTGATGCGACTGTGCTGTACGGAGCCTCTCCTGAATCAACTTCACCTTCTCTAAGGCATCCTGAACCAACTCTGTCCCCAATAGTCTAGCCTCGCTGGGCTTAAACCATCCAACCGGAGATCTACACCGCCTCCCATACAAAGCCTCATACGGAGCCATCTGAATGCTCGATTGATAACTGTTGTTGTAGGCAAACTCTGCAAGCGGCAAAAACTCATCCCAAGAACCTCCAAAATCAATAACACAGGCACGCAACATGTCCTCCAATATCTGAATAGTACGCTCGGACTGTCCGTCCGTCTGAGGATGAAATGCTATGCTCAACTCCACCTGAGTACCCAACTCCCGCTGAAAAGTCTTCTAGAACTGAGAAGTGAACTGAGTACCTCTATCTGAGATGATGGAAACCGGAACACCGTGCAACCGAACAATCTCCCGGATCTAAATCCCTGCCAGCCGCTCTGAAGAATATGTAGTACACACAGGAATGAAGTGCGCGGACTTGGTCAGCCGATTCACAATCACCCAAATCGAATCAAACTTCTTCAAAGTCCGAGAGAGACCACTCACAAAATCCATAGTAATCCTCTCCCACTTCCACTCGGGAATAATCATCCGCTGAAGCACACCGCCCGGCCTCTGATGCTCGTACTTTACCTGCTGACAGTTGAGACACCGAGCCACAAACCCTACAATATCCTTCTTCATCCTCCTCCACCAATAGTGCTGCCTCAAATCCTGATACATCTTCGCGGCACCCGGATGAATGGAATACCGCGAGCTATGGGCCTCCTCCAATATCAACTCCCGAAGCCCATCCACATTGTGCACACAAATCCGGCCCTGCATCCTCAACACACCATCCTCGCCAATGGTCACGTCTCTGACATCATCATGTTGGACCCTGTCCTTAAGGACAAGCAAATGCGGGTCATCATACTGGCGCTCTCTGATGCGATCATATAAGGAAGACCGAGAAATCACACAAGCCAATACCCGACTAGGCTCCGAAATATCTAGCCTCACCAACCGATTGGCCAAGGCCTGAATATCAACTGCAAAGGGCCTCTCCCCAACTGGAATATACGCCAAACTCCCCATACTAACTGCCTTTTGGCTCAAAGCGTCGGCCACTACATTGGCCTTCCCCGGGTGATACAGAATGGTAATATCATAATCCTTAAGTAACTCTAGCCACCTCCGCTGCCTCAAATTAAGATCCTTTTGCTTGAAAAAATGCTGAAGACTGCGATGATCGGTGAATACCTCACAAGATACGCCATACAAGTAGTGCCTCCAAATCTTCAAAGCATGAACTATGGCAGCCAACTCCAAATCATGTACATGGTAGTTCTTCTCGTGGGGCTTCAAATGACGAGAAGCATAAGCAATAACTCTACCCTCCTGCATCAATACACATCCAATCCCAACTCTCGAAGCATCACAATACGCAGTATAAGAACCTGAAGCTGATGGCAAAACCAACACTGGAGCCGTGGTCAAAGCTGTCTTGAGCTTCTGAAAGCTCTCCTCGCACTCGTCCGACCATACAAATGGAGCACCCTTCTGAGTCAACTTGGTCAAGGGCGATGCAATAGAGGAAAATCCCTGAACAAACCAGCGATATTAACCTGCCAACCCAAGGAAACTACGAATCTCTGTGGCTGAGGTCGGTCTAGGAAAACTCTGAACCGCCTCTATCTTCTTCAGGTCGACCTGAATACCCTCGCTGGACACCACGTGCCCCAAGAAAGCCACTGAACTGAGCCAAAACTCACACTTGGAGAAATTTGCATAAAGCTTCTCCTCCCTCAATCTCTGCAATACAACTCGCAAATGCTGGGCGTGCTCCTCTTGACTACGCGAGTACACCAGAATATCATCAATGAAAACAATAACGAATGAATCCAGATACGGCCAAAATACACTGTTCATCAAATGCTTGAACGCTGCTGGGGCATTGGTCAAACCAAAGGACATAACAAGAAACTCATAGTGCCCATATCTAGTCCTGAAAGTAGTCTTCATAATATCTGAATCCTTGATCTTCAACTGGTGATAGCCCGAACGGAGGTCAATCTTGGAGAACACTCTCGCTCCCTGAAGCTGGTCAAACAAATCATCAATACGAGGCAAGGGATACTTGTTCTTCACTGTTACTTTGTTCAATTGCCTGTAGTCAATGCACATCCTCATTGTGCCATCCTTCTTCTTCACAAACAGAACCGGTGCACCCCACGATGACACACTAGGCTGAATGAACCCCTTATCTAGGAGTTCCTGAAGCTGAACCTTCAATTCTTTCAACTCTACTGGTGCCATACGATATGGCGGAATGGAAATGGGCTGGGTGCCCGGCACCAGGTCAATACCAAAATCAATATCCCTATCCGGGGGCATGCCCGGCAGGTCTGCAGGGAAAACATCGAGAAACTCCCTCACAACTGGAACAGAATCAATGCTAGGAGTCTCGGCTCCAACATCCCTCACGAACGCCAAATAGGAAAGGCAACCCTTCCCAACCATACGCTGGGCCTTTAAGAATGAAATCACCCTGCTAGGAACATAGTCAGTCATACCATGCCGCTCGATCCTCGGTACGCCCGGTATAGCTAGAGTGACGGTCTTATCATGACAGTCTAGGATAACATGACACGGAGATAACCAGTCCATGCCCAAAATAACATCAAAATCTACCATGCTCAATAGCAACAGATCAACTCGGGTCTCCAGACCCCCAATAGTAACCAAACATGACCGGTATACATGGTCTACAACAACAGTATCGCCCACCGGGGTAGATACATGAACAGGTAAAGCAAGACACCCTCGGGTCGTACCCAAATGATGAGCAAAATATGAGGACACATAAGAATAGGTGGAACCGGGATCAAATAAGACCGAGGCATCCCTGTGGCAGACTGAAATAATACCTGTAATGACGGCATCCGAAGCAATAGCATCTATCCTGCCCTGAAGAGCATAAAAGCGAGCCTGACCACCGCCTGATCGACCACCACCTCTGGGGCGACCCCTGGCTGCCTGACCCTCTCCCTAGCTGGCGGGGCGGGTGCTGAAGAAACTGGACCAGAAGATGAGGGCTGACCCCTCGGCTGAGATGAGCTAGCCGCACGATGAGGACACTGCCTCCACATATGCCCAAACTCTCCACACTCATAGCAGCTCCCAGGTGCTGGAGACTGGAACTGAAAGGAACCCCTCGCGCTGGAGTGACTAGCGGATGCACTCGGCTAGAAGAACCCCTGAGCAGACGGGGCACGAGATGAAGCTCTGTGCTGAAGAGCGCTGAGAGATGGCTGACTCTGCTGAGAACCATGATAACCACGACCTGAAGATGCCCCGTGATACTCGGGACAGGCTGACTGAGCGGGTCTGAAAGAGCGACCCCTACCATGCTGGAACTGGCCCCTCGAAGGAGCGCCACTGAAACTGCCAGAACCTCGAGGCCTCTTGGCCTCCCTCTCCTCTCGATCCTTGACGCGCGAACCGCCTCAATCTCTCGAGCTATATCAACCACCTTCTCGAATGAAGCACCCAATACTCTCTCTCTAGTCATAAGAACACGGAGATGGTAGTTAAGGCCATCAACAAACCTCCTGATCCGCTCACGATCCGACGGAACCATCCAGACGGCATGACGAGCCAACTATGAAAACCTCATCTCATACTGAGACACAGTCATATCCCCTGCCGTAGCCACTCAAACTACCTGCGCAGCTCCTCTCTGCGGACTGCCGGTACATACTTCTCCAAGAAGAGAGTGAGAGAACTCCTGCCAAGTCATAAGGTGCTGCACCGGTCGGCCTGACGCCCCTCATACAGCCTCCCACCAATTGAAGGCACCCCAGTAAACTAAAAAGTAGTAAAAGCCACACCACTGGACTCAAGAATCCCCGCTGTACGAAGCATCCGCTGACATCTATCGAGAAAACCCTGGGCATCCTCGCCCTCAGCACCACTGAATGTCGGAGGCTGGAGTCTACCAAACCTCTCGAGACGACGCTGCTCGTCCTCGGGCATAGCTGGAACCCTGTACTCCTGTACTGGTGCAACTGGCTGAGTTGGAGGTGCCTCTGGAGTCTGTAATCCCTGCACTACCTGCTCAAGTATGCGAGCAGCGGGGGTCTGATTGCCTCGCCCAGCCTGCGAAGTAGCTGCTACTGTGGTGGCTGAAACCACCTGAGCCAGGCCCATGCACACTGTCAAGATCTGAGCTAATGTCTCCTGAAGGACAGGAATCACGATGGGCACAGCTGGTGCCTGAACTGGTGCTGCTGGAGCCTGATCCTGAGCTGGGGCAACTAGAGGATCCACAGGTGCTGCCCCTGCTGCTCTACCTCTGCCACGACCACGACCGCGTCCACGGCCTCTGGTGGCCTCAGAAGGTGGCACTGGGGGTCGTCCTCCACGCTCGGTAGCTCGTGTCCTCACCATCTGTGAGAGAATAGAATAGAGAGAAGTTTAGTACTCGGATCAACAAGTTCGCACGACAAGAATTCCAAGAATGTGGAGTTTTCCTAAAGGTTCTGCAGCCTCCCGAGGATAAGTACAGACGTCTCCGTACCAGTCCGCGAGACTCTACTAAACCAGCTCATGACTCGCGAGACCTAGTAACCTAGGCTCCGATACCAACTTGTCACGACCCAATTCCCAAACCCGGTCGTGATGGCGCCTCTCGTGAAGACAAGGCCAGCCAGAACAACGCAACACCTCTTTCAAAGCATTTAATAATATTAAAAATTCTAACACATGCTTAATATAGTCAATAATGCGGAATCAGCGATAAAACAAAGGAAAAATATCCCGACATAGCCCAAACCGGGGCGTTACAAGTCATGAGCTACTACAGAGTTTGCTATAAGTCTACAAAGAGTAATATCCGATACAATAGTCTGAAGAAAACATTAATGATATAAGATAGGGGAGACAAGGGCTGCGGACGTCAACAACGACCTCGTAACTCCAAATCACTGCCTGGTCTGGAAGGAATCAGCGCTCAGGTGCAGACTCTGCTATGCCTGAATCTGCACACATGGTGCAGGGAGTAATGTGAGTACTCCGACCCAGTGAGTAACAGTAATAAATAATAAGCGAAGGCATGAAAACACATAAGTGCACAACGCAATTCTATATCAGGCAGTAAATCACTTAAGCAGTAAACAGTAAAGAGTCAAATGAAATCTCCTTTTTTAAAAACAGGTAAATCCGATAAAACAACAAGTAAATAGTGAGTAGGAATCTGCCCCTCGGTCCCAGTATCACTCGCTCAGAACAGTATCAGCCCCTCAGGCTCAGTATCAGTCACTCATCATAATATCAGCCCCTCGGGCTCACTCTCAGATCATATGGCTACCCGCGCTCACTGTGGGTGTGCAGACTCCGGAGGGGCCCCTTACGACCCAAGCGCTATATCAACATAAGGCCTGAAAGCCTTCTCACATCACACATAAGGCCTGAAAGCCTCCTCACATTACACTCGAGGCCTGAAAGCCTCCTCACATAACACTCGAGGCCTGAAAGCCTCCTCACATCACACTCGAGGCCTGAAAGACTCCTCACATCACACTCGAGGCCTGAAAGCCTCCTCACATCTGGCCCTCGGCCTCACTCAGTCCAGAAACATCATAAGCCCCTCAGGCATCAATTAAATAGTGGTGCTCAGCCCAAACAAACAGTGGAAATATCATTTAAGTCTCAAAGTTCAATTAAAACAGCTGAGCTTGTAAAACAGTATAATCAACAGGACTAAGTTCAAGTAGTATATCAAAATAGTGAGGAAAATAGTGATAGAAATCCATGAAGGATTCAAGTAGTCGGCATGAGGCCCAAAATATGGCAATAGGCCCAAATCATGTTGATAACAAATACATTTCAGTCAAATACGCGGTAAAAATATCAATCGGGACGGACCAAGTCACAATCCCCAGTAGTAAACAACCCCGCGCTCGCCATTAAGCGCGTGTTTCACCTCAATACAGCACTACGTTGTGTAAAATTCGGGGTTGCAAACCCTCAGGATATCATTTACTATCATTACTCACCTCGAGCCGGCCAAAATCCTAGCTCGCTATGCCCTTGCCTCTCAAATCGGCCTCCTCGCGCGTCGAATCTGATCGAAACCACAACGAATACGTTACAATAGGCTAAGGGAACATAACCCAATCAAAAAGATTCGAAAAATATCGAAATTCACGAAATTTGCAAAACCCGAGCCCCGAGCCTACTTCTCGAAAAATCAGAAAATTAACATCATCGGATACCTTATCTTGCCACGAGTCTATACATACCAAAAACTCCAAAATCCGAGCCCAAATGACTCATCAAATCCCACTTTGAAAATACCAATTTCCAAGCCCTAACTTTACCCTCTTTTGATGAATTTCCACAAATTTTTATGTTAATTCTACCATTAAATCATGTATTAAGGTCAAGGAACTCACCTCCAATCACACCTAGTCGAAACCCCCTTCAATTTCTGCCCAAAAGCTCTCAAGGTCGATCAAAAAATGGTGGAAATAACCCTAAGCTCGCGGAACAAAATGAGCTTTTAAAATCCTTCTCTGAACAGGCATTTTCGCATCTGCGGTTACCTTACCGCATATGCGACTACCGCTTCTGCGGTTCATCCTCCGCTTCTGCGGAAATAACTATAACGTCCAGGACCGCTTCTGCGGTCAAGTCCCGCTTCTGTGGACACCGCTTATGCGGTCAACCATCCGCTCCTGCGGAACTCCTCTAAAGCGTGCGGACCGCTTCTGCGGTCAATGTCCGCACCTGCGGACACCGCATCTGCGGAATTAATCCGCTTCTACGAAAAATCCTCCCATTGGCCAACTCTCGCATCTGCGCCCTTAATCTTCGCATCTGCGGAACCGCATCTGCGGCCCCTCTTCCGCAGATGCGGAAATACCAAATATCAGCAATTCTTCAGCAATCACCAAGTCCAAAATCATCCCGATGACCATCTGAAATCATCCCGAGGACCCCGGGGCCACAACCAAAAGTTCCAACCCATCCTAAAACATCATTCAAACTTGCTACAACCATCAAAACACCTCAAACAACACCAAAACCATCAAATTACATCGAATTCAAGCCTAAGTTCTTCTAAAACATCCGAATCACGCATTTGATCAAAAACCCGACCAAATTACCTCTGAATGATCTGAAATTTTGCACACACATCCCAAATCACCTAACGAAGCTACAACAACTCTCAGAATTCCATTCCGACCCTCGAATCAAAATCTCACCTATCAACCGGAATTCGCCAAAATAGTAACTTCGCCAATTCAAGCCTAATTCTACACCGGACCTCAAAAATCGATTCCCATCACACTCCTAAGTCACAAATCATCCTCCGAAGCTAACCGAATCATTGGAAATCTTATCCGAGCCCTCTAACTCATAAGTCAACGTCCGGTTGACTTTTCCAAAAGGAACCTTCCTTAAAGAGACTAAGTGTCTCATTTCCTTCTAAAACCAATCCAAATCGACTCATTCACCCAAGACTCCTATAATGAAACATAAGGAAACAGAAAATGGGGGAAATGGGGCAGTAACTCACGTGACGACGGGCCGGGTCGTCACAAGTTATGCAGCCCACTTTGTTGACCGCAGAAGCATATTTTGCTAAATTTTAAACCGGACCCTATTTCGTTAAAACTTTTGCCACAGTCCATTATGAGCATATTCATTATACTTTTAGAGTGAGAGAGAGTTCTTAGAGTAGGAGAGTAACCGTCAACCTATTATCCAAAAATTCTTGCTCAGTCCTTGAAGATTAACAATTAAAGTCCTCATCTTAAAGGTAAGAATCTATGCCCCAGCTCTTAATTTCAAAATTCTTTTAAAAAGAGAATAATTAGAAAGACAATTCTTGGGTGGGGAGGGTTGTTATCTTGCATGCATCTGTTATCAAAGAATGTGGAAAGGTTGTGAGCTAAAGATGGTAGAGAATGGGTTAAGGAATGATGGAATCTTTCACAAAAGGGCCTTCAAAACATTAATGCGCACCTAGTGTTTGATAATGTGCTCAAAAGAGCTAGAATCATGATCATCTTCCTAATTTTTGATCCAACTTGTTATATTTCTAAAATAGATCAAAGTTGATAAGAATTAAGGAACATTTTAAAGTTTAAAGGAGCTCAATCGAGGTATGTATGGCTAAAACCCCCTCTTCTTTGAATTGAGTCCCATGGCATTCATGCAATTGGCGTAAGTCCCAAATTAATCGTTATAGGAATTGCTAATTCGAATGTGCTTATGTTGAAAAATATATGTGTAATATGTATTCCAATGCTTTCAACACGTTATGTTATTACTTGAGAATATGTTCAAAGTATATATTATGTGTCACAAAATGTTAAGACTCTAAGTCAAGTTTGAATGAAGATTGTTTTGCCCAATTGTGTGAAAACTCTCTACTTGCCTTAGATTCTAAATTGCTCACATGTGAAAACAAAGTCTTGAGTGAAAAGCCTTATTGTTGTTGATGATGATAATAATGTTGTGATGTGGAAAAGAACATGAATTGTGAAATGTGACTATGAAATGAGATGATTGATAGAAAATGGTAATGTCTCGGGCAAGACGACCTAGATGATCAGATCTTGATCGGACGCCATGCCGCACACATGGTGGTGACTGTGCTGGAAATTGAAACTGGAAATTTAAAGTGGAACAATGATTATGGTGGATGTATCAAATGAGACGACCTTGCCGATCGGTTCGTGATCGGACTCCGTATAAAGGTACAGTGTTAATGTGAGTAATGGTATGTTGGCGCTAAAGATCTCCCAACTTAAAAACATGGAAATTTACTTGAAAGCCTTTGTGATTTTTAACTTGATGTTTCGGTATTGTTTGAGGTTTCTATTCGTTTCATGATTATTCCTTCTTGCATTATTGTTCATTCTATTGAGATAGTGTTTAGTTATACATACTAGTACTATGCGATGGCACTAACGTCCCTTTTGTCGAGGGTGCTGCATCTTCAAATGGATGTAGGTGGTTCCATAGCAGGCAGTGTTGATCGGCGATAGTGGTACATGGTCTTCCCAGCAGACTTGGTGATCCGCACTTCATCCCGGGATCATATATTGTATCTTTTGTTCATATTACTATTACGTTTTGAGGTATAGCTGGCAACTTGTGGCCGTCACCATCATAATACTCTTTTGTATCTTTTAGAGGCTCCGTAGACACAGTATGGGTTGTACATGGGTGTTAGTAAAGTCAAACAAAGATATTTTATGTTTTGATCACTTGTTCCATTCAAACCATAAGAAGGTGTGTATTTTTAGATTTAAAAATGATGTATCTAATGAAAATGAATTAGTATTGTATACATGATCTCCCTACTGTGCAATTGATGAAAATATGTCTTCTCTTGATTGCGGGTGAATTTGTCAGAAAAAATCTAATAGGCTTGCTCATCGGGTTCACTCGATTGAGCGCCGGTCGTGCTCCCCGAGTTTGGGGTGTAACAAACATGGCATCAGAACCTAAGGTTTTAAAGTTTCCTAGGATGTCTCGGAGCCATGTCTAGTAGAGCCTATCTTATCAGTATGTTGTCGACCACATCTATAATTAGGGGGCTACTTGGATATTTAGGAATAATACCCTTCTTTGATATTCTATATCGTGTGATAGAGTTGGTTGTGAAACTATTCCTCTTGTAACTCGTGCATTGCTCTAACTTTCAGTAAATGCACCTTAGAAGAAAACAAGAAATGGCCAAGGAGCCAATGCCACCTGAGGGGTAAGGATATTCCCCCGACTACTACACTGCCTGATTCCACTACACCTGAACAGATTGAACCAGTTCCTACATTTACTGAGGGTGCAACGATCCCTCCAACTGATATTCCGGTTCCACCTCCAGCCCTAGCTTCTGGTTTTGGTATTTCTGATGGGGATCATAGAGGAGCCATACAAATGTTGGCTCAAATAGTGGCTTCCCAGGCTCAGAGGTCAAATGTTGTACCTACTTCTTCTAGCCAACAAGAGGATTCTACTAGTTCCAGGGTAAACAGGTTCCTTCAGTTAGATCCTCCAATGTTCACGGATGCTAATCCCTAGGAGGACCCCCAGGATTTTATTGATGAGATGCAAAAGACTCTCAGAGTTATGCGTGCTACTGATACATAAGGAGTGGAGTTGGATGCCTACCACCTGAAGGGGGTGGCCTATTCTTGGTTTGAGTTCTGGGAGGACTCCCGTGAGGAGGGGAGCCCTCCAGCGAGGTAGAGTGAGTTTGCTGACGCCTTTATGGATCATTTACTGCCTACCGAGACAAAGGTAGCCTGTGTAGCTGAGTTTCAGAATCTAAAGCAAGGTAGCATGAGTGGGTAGGAGTACTCCATGGAGTTCGCACACCTGTCCAAGTATGCTATTTATATGTTTCCCACTATGGAGGCCAGGGTGCGGCGGTTTGTTCAGGGCCTTAGTTCTTTGGTTATTAATGAAGCTTCTTCAGCTGCCTTGAATTCTGATATGAACTATGGGAAGATGGTAGCATTTGCTCAAGCTACAGAGAATCGTAAGTTAAAGAACAGGATAGAGCGAGACGATAGCAGCAAGCCCCGGTCCGCGGATAACTTCGGGGAGTCATTTGGTGGGGGAAGATCAACTTTTGGGGAAGGTCATCAGGGCCATCCCAATCTTTTGCTCAGTTTTCAGCCAGTGCGCGGCCATCGGAACCCAATCAATAGCAGCAATGGAGTCATTTCAGGCCTAGTCATGGTAATAGGTTACCCTACCAGTAGGGTCAGTCAGGAGCAAGATCCCAGTAGTAGTGGAAGCCCCCATGCCCTAAATGTGGGAATACGCACTTGGGAATTTTCTACATAGACCTACCCATATACTACGGGTGCGGATTGAGGGGCCATATTCAGAGAGAGTGTCATTCATCCCGCCAGGGTGCAGGTAGGGGCACAGCACCGCCATCTAGTCCTACATCCTCAGAACCATCTCCAGCTCGAGGCACTCCAGCACCCGCAGGGCATGGTGCAGCTAGGGGTGGTGCACAGAGTTCGGGAGGACCCAACCGTTTCTATGGTATGAGTGGTCACTAGAGTGCAGAGGCTTCTCCAGATGTTGTCATAGGTATATGACTGTTCAATTACATGATGTGTATGCTATTATTAATCCCGGTTCCACTTTGTCCTATGTCACCCCTTATATTGCTGTGGAATTCGCGATAGAACCTGAACAACTTTACGAGCCGTTCTCTGTATCTACTCCAGTTGGTGAGTCTATTATATGTCGTGCTGGTTTATAGGGATTGTGTCATCACTATGTGTGGTCGGGATACCATAGCTGATCTTATTGAATTGAGGATGGTTGATTTTGATATGGGGATGGATTGGCTTTATTCATGTTCTGCAAAGCTCGATTGCCGAACTAGTACTATTCCGCTTGAATTTCCTAATGGGCCAGTTGTTGAGTGGAAAGGGGATAATGTGGTGCCAAAAGGTAGGTTTATATCTTACCTTAAGGCTACGAAAATGATTAACAAGGGGTGTATCTATCATTTGGTCTGGGTCACGGACACCGATGCTGAGCACCTACACTTGAGTCTATGCTAGTTGTAAAATGAATTTTCGGATGTCTATCCAGATGAGCTCTCTGGGATTCCGCCAGACAGGGAGATTCATTTTGGGATTGATGTAATGCCAGGCACAAAACCTATATCTATTCCACCTTACAGAATGGCACCGACAGAATTGAAGGAGCTAAGGGAGCAATTAAGATTTGTTACAAAAGAGTTTCATCCGACCGAGTGTGTCGCCTTGGGGCGCACCGAATCTCTTTGTAAGAAAGAAAGATGGGTCGGTACGTATGTGTATTGACTACCGGTATCTCCACAAAGTCACAATCAAATAAGTACCCATTGTTAAGGATAGATGATTTGTTTGACCAATTATAGGATGCTAGGCACTTCTCTAAAATTGATTTATAGTCCGGGTATCACCAATTGAAGATCAGGGAGCAGGATATTCCGAAAACGGCATTCAGGACTCGGTATGGGCACTTTGAATCCCTGGTGATATCTTTTGGGCTAACAAATGCCCTGGCAGCTTTTATGGACCTTATGAATTGGGTGTTCAAGACTTCTTGACTCATTTGTGATAGTTTTCATTGACAACATTCTTGTATATTCATGAAGTTGAGATGACCATGCTGATCATCTCAGGGCAGTTCTACAGACTCTTCATCAGCACCAATTGTATGTGAAGTTTTTGAAATGTGAATGTTGGCTTGAATATGGGTACATTATTGGATCATGTCGTCTCTAGAAAAGGAATTAAGGTTGATCCTAAAAAGATTGCAGCGGTGAAGAATTGGCCTAGACCTACAACTCTAACAGAGATTCGCAGTTTCTTGGGCTTAGCAGGGTATTATAGGAAGTTTGTGGACGGGTTGTCTACTCTTGCCTCCCCGTTGACTAAATTGATGCAGAAAGTGGTTAAGTTTCAATGGTCCGATTCTTGTGAAAGGAGCTTCCAGGAGTTGAAATCAAAATTGACTATGGCACCGGTGTTGACCCTGCCAAAGGGTACAAATGGGTTTGTGGTATATTGTGATGCTTCGAGGATCGGGCTTGGTTGTGTGTAAATGAAACATGGAAAGGTTATACCTTATGCTTCTAGGCAACAAAAGAATCATGAAAATAACTATCCAACACATGACTTAGAACATGCGGCGGTGGTTTTTGCATTGAAGATTTGGCATCATTATTTGTATGGGGTTCAGATGGATGTACTCACGAACATCAAGAGCCTTCAATATATTTTCAAACAGAAGGAGCCAAACCTGAGGCATAAAAGGTGGCTGGAGTTACTCAAAGATTACGACATCGACATCCTATATCACCCGGGAAAATCCAATGTTGTGGCGGATGCTCTTATCCGGAAATCTATGGGTCGTTTGGCTCACTTGGAGGCATATCAAAGGCCGTTGGCCAGGTAGGTTCTATGGATAACTAGCTTGGGAGTTCGTCTTGCGGACTCTAGCGAAGACGACTACAAAATTGAGCAGAATCATCGCTTGTGGCGGAGATAAAGGAGAAGCAATACAATGATCCATTGTAGGTACAATTAAAGGAGGGGATTCATAAACACAAGACCACAGCTTTTTCTCTTGGCATGGATGATGGTACACTACGGTACTAAGGGCGACTATGTGTTCCAAATGTAGATGGTCTTTGGGAAAGAATCATGGATGAAGCTCACACTTCCAGGTATTCCGTGCACCAAGGTTCTACGAAGATGTATCATGATCTCAAGGAAATCTATTGGTGGAATGACATGAAGAAGAATCTAGCGGACTTTGTGGCAAAATGTCCAAATTGTCAGCAAGTGAAGTTCAAGCATCAAAGGCCCGGTGGGTTGGCTCAAAACATAGAAATTCCAATGTGGAAGTGGAAAATTATTAATATGGACTTTGTGGTAGGACTACAGCGCACTCCGCGCAAGTTTGACTCAATTTTGCTGATTGTGGACCGACTCACAAAATTAGCACACTTCTTACCTGTTAAATCTACCGATACAATGGAACAATATGCTTAGTTGTATATCAAGGAAATAGTCAGATTGTATGACACTCCAGTTTCTATCATTTTTGATCGAGGGGCATAGTTCAAAACCAACTTTTGGAAGAAATTTCAGCAAGGTTTGGGTACTCAGATGAATCTTAGTACAGCCTTTCGTCCGTAGACTGACGGTCAGGCAGATCGGACTATTCAGACGCTTGAGAATATGTGCTTGTGTTCTTGACTTCAAGGGTACCTGGGATTATCATTTGCCACTTATAGAATTTTCTTACAACAATAGTTATCATGCTAGTATTGAGATGGCACCATTTGGGGCGTTATATGGTAGGATGTGTAGATCTCCCATTAGGTGGTTTGAGATTATGGAGGTTGAGTTGATAGGACTAGACCTCGTGTATCAAGCTATGGAAAAGGTTAGGACCATTAAGGAGCAGTTTAAAACCGCTCAGATTCGTCACAAGTCCTATTCGGATGTTCGTCGCAGAGATTTGGAGTTAAGATGATTGGGTATTCTTGAAGGTTTCCCGCATGAAAGGTATAATGCGGTTTGGAAAGAAAGGGAAACTGAGTCCTAGGTACATCGGGCCGTACATAATCATTCAGAGGATCGGTCAGGTGGTATACAAGCTTGAGCTACCACCTGAGATGTCATTAGGCACCCGGTATTCCATGTGTTCATGTTGAAGAAGGTAGTTGGAGAACCGTCGGCTATTGTGCCAGTTGAGACTATAGAGGTTAACGGAAAACTGTCATATCAAGAAATTCCAGTTGCCATTCTTGATAGGAAAATCCGAAAGTTGAGAAATAAAGAAATTGCCTCCTTTAAGGTGTTATGGAGAATCTAGCAGGTTGAAGAAGCTACTTGGAGGCCGAGGAAGAAATGAAAAAGAAGTACCCTAATTTGTTTGGATAGCTATGTAATATTTTCTATGAAGTTACTTCCTATGAATTTTGTATCACTTGTCCAGTTAATGTAAAGGTGTTCGTTTTGATTATATGTTGCTTATGAGGCCTCGATTAGTGTTGTTTTGGTGTTATTCTATGTCATCGAATCATGAATATGTTGTTAGGATGTGTTTCTGGGTTCTCTGACAGGTGGATAGGCCCAGTTATAAAGGAAACTCTAGCGAAATTTCTGGATATTCAGAGCGTTAGCCAAACTTTCGGACTGCTTATAGTGTGGTAGTTGGTTTCATCGGATGCTAATAGTGAACTCTGATCCTCATTCGAGGATGAATGATCTTGAGTGTGGGAGGATGTAAGGCCCTGTAAAATTTCACCTAAAACCCAACATTTCGTGGTGCCGAGTTACGCTTATGTGTTAAACCCGTAAAATTTCACCTAAAACCTAACATTTCGTGGTGCCGAGTTACGCTTATGTGTTAAAGATTGTAGAGATTTTTCACGGAGAGCTTGCTCGCTAGGGTACGGACTTTTTGGGATTAACAGTGCATTGAGGAGTTAAAAGAAAATGTTTGCAGAAAAAGGGCATTTCTGTAGCCCATTATGCGGATGCAGTATCATTCTGCGGGCAGTAGAATGGCCGCAAAGTGAGGGAGTCATTTGGGCCATTGTTGGTGTCATTTCCGCGGCCCATTATGCGATCGCAGAACCATTTTGCGGGCCGCACTCTGATCGCATACCCAACCTTGAAATTTTTTAGATGGTGGTTCTAGGCACATTATGCGATCGTAGAATAGGTCTACGGACCGCAGACTGGTCGTAGACTGAAGCAGAAAATGTCAAATTCCAAAGGGCCAATTATGCGGCCCATTTTGTGGACCGCATAAGCATTATGTGGTCGCATATGCAACTGCAGATCTGTGTTAGGGCTCCTATTTTGCTAGTTTTTAAACCTGACCCTGTTTCGTTAAAACATATGCCATAGTCCATTATGAGAATATTTTTGATACTTTTAGAGTGAGAGAGAGTTCTTAGAGTGGGGGGGGGGGGGTAACCTTCAACCTATTATCCAACAATTCTTGCTCAGTCCTTGAAGATTAACAAGCAAAGTCCTCATCTTAAAGGTAAGAATCTATGCCCAAGCTCTTAATTTCGAAATTCCTCTAAATAGATAATAATTAGAAAGTCAATTCTTAGGTGTGTTTGTGTGTGTGTGTGGGGGGGGGGGGTGTTGTTATCTTTCATGCATGTGTTATCAAAGAATGTGGGAAGGTTGTGAGCTAAAGATGGTAGAGAATGGGTTAAGGAATGATGGAATCTTTCACAAAAGGGGTTTCAAAATATTAATGCACATCTAGTGTTTGATAATATGCTCAAAAGAGCTAGAATCATGATCATCTTCCTAATTTTGGGTCGAACTTGTTATATTTCTAAAATAGATCAAATTTTAAAGGAGCTCACCCCCTCTTTTTAGAATTGAATCCCATGGCATTCATGCAATCGGCGTAAGTCCCAAATTGATCGATATAGGAATTGCTATTCTGAATGTGCTTGTGTTGAAAAATATATGTGCAATATGTATTGCAATGCTTTCATCACGATATGGTATCACTTGAGAATATGTTCAAAGTATGGACTGTGAATGTTAAGACTCCAAATCAAGTTTGAATGAAGATTGTTATGCCGAATTGTGTGAGAAGTCTCTATGTGTCTTAGATTCTAAATTTCTCAAATGTGAAAACAAAGTCTTGAGTGATAAGCCTTGTTGTTGTTGATGATAATAATGTTGGGATGTGGAAAAGAACTTGAATTATGAAATGCGGCCAAGAGCCAAGTATGAAATGAGATGATTGATAGAAATGGTAATGTCTCGGGCAAGACGGCCTAGCCGATCAGACCGTGATCGGACGCCATGCCGCACACATGGTGCTGACTGTGCTTGAAATTGAAACTGGAAATTTAAAATGGAGCTGTGATTGTGGTAGATGTCTCAAATGAGATGACCTAGCCGATCGGGCAGTGATCGGACTCCGTATAAGGGTACGGTGGTATTGTGAGTAATGGTATGTTGGTGCTAAAGATCTCCCAACCTAAAAACATGGAAATTTACTTGAAAGCTTTTGTGATTCTTAACTTGATGTTTTGCAGTTGTTTGAGGTTTCTATTGATTTCATGATTTTTCCTTCTTGCATTATTGTTCACTCTATTGAGATGGTGTTTAGTTATACATACTAGTACTATTCTACGGTACTAACGTCCCTTTTGTCGGGGGCCTTGTGTCTTTTAATAGATATAGGTGGTTCCATAGCAGACAATGTTGATCGGCCATAGTGGTACATCCTCTTCCTAGCAGACTTGGTGAGCCCTACTTCATCACGGGGTCATATATTGTATCTTTGTTCATATTACTATTATGTTTTGAGGAATAGCTAAAGCCTTATTGCCAGCACTATCATAATACTCTTTTGTATCTTTTAGAGGCTTCGTAGACACAATGTGGGTTGTGCATGGGTGTTAGAAAAGTCAAACAAAGATATGTTATGTTTTGATCACTTGTTCCATTCAAACCATAAGAAGGTGTGTATTTTGAGATTTAAAAATGATGTATCCAATGAAAATGAATTAGTATTGTATACATGATCTCCCTACTGTGTAATTGATGAAACTATGTTTTCTCTTGATCGCAGGTGAGTTGGGTAGAAAGAATCTAATAAGCTTGCTCAGCAGGGTTCACTCGGTTGAGCTCCGGTCGTGCTCCCCGAGTTTGGAGCGTGACTTTTGACTCGATTTTGATTATTTTACATGATTCCAGCTTTCATTTTGGTATTTAAATTGTGAATCTAAAAGAGAATTGGGGGATTTCGTCTAAACTTTCCTAAGTAAAATTTTGAGTTTTAAACATTGATTCGGAGTCGGATTTAAGTGAAATTAGTATGGCTGGACTCGAATCAGAATGGTGTTTGGATTTTGTGATTTTTTTGGATTTTTAGGTGCGGGCCCGGTGTTGACTTTTTGGGTTGACTTTTTTGTTTTGCTTAAAGATCAAAGCTTTATTATTCGAAATTGTTTCGTATGGTTTTTATTTATGATATGAAGTTATTTTGGCTAGATTTGAGCCGTCTGGAGGTTGTTTCACACGAGAAGGTCAATTTTTTAGAGTATTGATTATGCTTCTTCGAGGTAAGTATCTTATCTAGCTTTGTGTGGGGGAAATTACCCCTTAGGTGTCGAGTTGATTGTGCTAAGTGTGTTATGTGAAATCCGTGTACACAAAAGTGAGGAGTGGGTACATGGGCTATATGTGGTATTTGACTGATTTAGGTTATCTAAACTATTTCCATGCCTTTAATTGAATTGTCATGACATGTTATATCTCTCATTGTTAATCTACTCTTACATGCTCTCTTTGACGTTGATAGCACTTATTGTACCTCTTATTTGTTATTTTGCCCTTATATGGTTTAGTTGAAGTTATTACCTTCTTTATTATCTTATTACCTCTTAATTGGTGAGTCTCTCCCATGACTTCGTGCATATTTGCTACTTGTCTTAACTGTTTTACTTGCACGCCTTAAAGGAAACTAGTGCTGACTAATCATCAATATAAAGCTGGGCCGACAAGGCCATCATAACTACTAAAGTTGACAAACCAACAAAATATACATACAAGGCCTATAAGCTCAACATACTGCACTAACTAACAGGATATGTCTACAAGCCTCTACTGATGAATGTACTAATATTGGAACAGGGCTCCGACCTACCCATAACTTATATACATATATACACAAGATGTACATAAAACTCTAGACCCGCAACTCCGAAGGACATGGAGCTTACCGATCAAGGTGAACTCAGGCAACACCTACTAAGGAGGTTTACCCATCAGTCTTTCTGAAACTGCACGCATGAAATGCAGCATCCCTAGAAAAGGGACGTTAGTACGAAATAATGTACCGAGTATGTAAGGCAGTAAAATAACTGAAAGCTAAAACTAAACTGATAATATAATAACTGAAAGTAACTGGGAGTCAAAGATGATTTGGAGATATACGTACCTGCTGATACTGACTCAACTCTCTCAATATAGTAAGTAAAATAAATGTCCTGCCCTATAAGGCTCGAAACGTGTAACTGCTATGCCATAGTAGGCTCACTCGTAGGCGCTCGGCCATACTAGGCTTTGTATCTCGGCCATTCTGGGCTCGCTCATAGGTGCTCGGCCATAGTAGGCTTGGTATATAACTAACCATCTGATCAGAGGTGCCGAATAGGGGCCTGCCCACCAATTATAGCTCGATGGTAGTGAAATACTCTGATACTGCAAATATAAAGACCCTCTGCTCTCTTGACTGGAAGAAGACAATACTCATATGAATATATAGTCTCGATAAGGGCGAATATTGTAACTTATGAGACTAGGATAATGTATATAAGTTCAGGAATACAAACTTCTCTTTATGCCTCGTTATCAAACTCATGTAGTTACAGGATCATGCAAAAATGAAGAAAGGTTTAGCCTTAATATACCTTATGTGATGACCCAAATGGTCATCACTTGTTTTAAATCAAATTCTATGACTCCGGGGCCTTGAAAACCTCATTTAGAGTCACCTCGATTCGCGTGCACAGTCCGGGCGTGTAGCCGGAAAGCTTAAATGAGAAACTATGTGAAAAATGATAAGTTTTGACTATAAAATGAATTAATTTGACTTGGTCAACGTTTTGGGTAAACGGACCCGGACCCGTGATTTGACGGTCTTGGAGGATTCATAGGAAAATATGGGACTTGGGCGTATGCCCGGAATCGAATTCCGAGGTCCCAAGCCCGAGAAATGAATTTTTGAAATAAATTGTTTTCTGAAATTGTTTATAAGGTTTTGAAATTAAATTTGACTAGAACCTGATGGTATCGGGCCCGTATTTTGGTTTCGGCGCCCGGTACAAGTCTTATATATGATTTAAGATATTTCTGTGAAATTTGGTGAAAAACGGACATCGTTTGACGTGATTCGGACCTAAATTGGAAAATTTGATGCTTTATGAAGTTTGAAAGAATTCATGGATTTTGAGGTTTAATTCGATGTTTATGATGTTACTTTGGCGATTTGATCACACGAATAAGTCCGTAGGATGTTTTTGAGGTAGTGTGTATATTTTGTTTGGAGCCCCGAGGGCTCGGGTGAGTTTTGGATAGGCCACGGGGTGAAATTTTGGACATAAGGAATTGCAGGCCTGCAGGCTTCGCATTTCCCAAACATTTTTCGCAATTACCAGGCTTGTTCGCATTTCCCAAACTTTCTTCGCAATTCCCAGCTTCGCATTTCCCAAACATGTTTCGCAATTACCAGGCATGTTCGCATTTCCCAAACTTTCTTCGCAATTCCCAGCTTCGCATTTACCAAACATTTTTCGCAATTACCAGGCTTGTTCGCGTTTCCCAAACTTCCTTCGCAATTTCCAGGTTCACATTTCCCAAATATTTTTCGCAATTCCCAGGCTTGTTCGCATTTCCCAAACTTTTTTCGCAATTCCCAGGTTCGCATTTCCCAAACTTTTTCGCAATTCCCAAGCCAGCAGAGGTTGGTTCGCAATTGCGAACCCATGTTCGCAATTCCCATATCATAGACCTACAACTTTTATACTTAGACGATTTTAAGCCCATTTTTAATATTCTCTCAAAACCTAAACATACTTAGGCGATTTTTCAAGGATTTCTTCTTCTCCAAATCAATTGTAAGTCATTTTTAACTAACTTCCTTCAATTCTTAACATCTTTTAACATGATTTCAACTTCAAATCATTGATTTTCATGGGGGAAATTGGGTGTTTTGGGTAGAACCTAGGTTTTTCAAAAATTTGGGATTTGAACCTCGATTTGAGGTCCGATTTCAAAACAAATTTTATATTTGGGTTCGTGGGGGAATGGGTAATCGGGTTTTGGTTCGAACCTCGGGTTTTGACCATGTGGGCCAGGGGCGATTTTTGACTTTTTGGGCAAAACTTTGGGAAATTCATTTTCATGCATTGGGGTTGATTCATTTAGCGTTTATTGATGTAATTAAGTAATTTGTGATTATATACGAGCGAATTGGCGGTGGAATCGAGGGGTAAAGCAATAATCGAACCTTGAGTGGTGTTCGTGGCATCGAGGCAAGTGTTTGGTCTAACCTTAGCTTGAGGGATTAGGAGTTGAGTCTTATTTTCTATGTTGTAATTGTTAAGTACAACGTATAGGCATGGTGACGAGTATCTATACGTTGGTGTCTAGCATGCACGTGAGTCTTTATATTTTGATTATCATGACTTCGTTGTATCTTTCATGCCTTGGTGATGGTTTCTAATTGTTGTATAAAGTTTGTGGAAAGAATTGTGACCTATGAACATTAAGGAGCGTTGGCTCAAGTTGTATAACGAATTGTGAAAGTATAAGTGACAATTCAACTTTTAGAGCATTGGCTCGAGTTGTGAAGGTATAAGTGATGATTGAACCTCTAGAGCATTGGCTCGAGTTGTGAAGTGAATTGTGAAGTAAAAGTGAGAAAGAGAAGAGATCATTATGTGGTCACCCTTGCCGGGCTATTGTTGGTTTATTTGTTATCTCCCTTGCCGGGATGTGGATGTTATTGATGTTGTTCCCTTGCCGGGATTTAATTGTTGACTTGTTGCTCCCTTACCGGGATTCTTATTGCAAATTTCCTTTATTTCCTTGCCCTATTGTTTGTGATTGTTGTTTGGGTGAGGAAGAGCGTAAAGCACGAACGGTGATGCCATGCATTGTTTGTTTCGTGAGGAAAGAGTGTAAAGCACAAAGGGTGATGTCGTGCCGCACGATGTACCATTCCATGCCTATTATATTGATTTCATGGTGAGGAAAGAGTGAAAATCACGAAGGGTGATGCTGTGCCGCACGATGTACCATTCCGTGCCTATTATATTGATTCTTATGGTGAGGACGAGAGAAAAAGCACGAAGGGTGATGCCGTGCACTTGTCCTTGATTTCCCTGACCCTTGCTGATAATTGAGTTACGTTGTCCTTTACGTTTATTTACTGATTTTCTATTGTTACTTGACTTTATTTCGAGGTTATAGATTCCCTTACCCTATTTGCCTTGTGATTGTTGTTTGGGTGAGGAAGAGCGTAAAGCACAAAGGGTGATGCCGTGTATTGTTTTGGTGAGAGAGAGTAAATGCTGGAAGGGTGATGCCGTGCACTTCTTTGATTTCCTAACTTTTATTGATAACTGTGTTACGGTTTCTCTACACTAAGTTGCTGGCTTCTTGTTGATACTTGTTGTACCCCGCAACATGATTTCCCCTTCCTATTTTCAATTAAACTGTGGTGATCCTCATATTTATTTGTTGCTCTTCTGTTACTATTCGGTGTCTCCCCGCACTTGTATATGACTGTTTCTTTCTGTACTTCTTTTCTTCTGTATATAGTTAAATTGCACAGGTTTATTTGGTAGTCTGGTCCTAGCTTTGTCACTACTTCGCCGAGGTTAGGCTAGACACTTACCAACACATAGGGTCGGTTGTGTTGATACTACACTCTGCACTCTTTTGTGAAGACCCCAGTGTTGTAGACTTCGGACCGTAGTGGGATTGCTGATTCTTGCTCATCAGGCGACCTAAGGTAGTCCTGCAGGCGTCCGCAGGCCTTGGCGTCTCCTTCTATCTACTATTACTGTTTCTTTCATGCATTTCCAGAGACAATGTTGTATTTATTTCTTTCAGACCTTTAATTGTAGTATTCTTAGACCGTCTATGAAACTGTGACACCAGTTCTGGGTAGTCGAGACTCAAACAGATGTATTGGATTTACGTTCAGATAGCTTATTGCTTTATCTTCCGCTTATCTTAAATTCCGCTGTATAAATGTTATTACTTCGCAATTGTTAATGAATATAAAATGGGTAAAAAGGTAAACTGTGCAATTAATTGGCTTGCCTAGCTCGTATTAGTAGGCGCCATCACGACTCCCGAGGGCGGGAAATCCGGGTCGTGACACCTTATCACAATCTTTCCAATCACCAAGTTGAAGTCACCTCCTCGCACCTTAATGTCATGACCCGGATTTCCCACCCCCGGGAGTCGTGATGGCGCCTACTCGTAGAAGCTAGGCAAGCCACGATCTTAGAACTCATTAACTCTTTTTGTTTTTAATTCTTTTTTAACCAATTAAATTTACCGGAAATAAACAAATAAATTACAGCGGAATATGAAATTTAGCGGAAGTCTTAAATAAAATATAAAACCAAAATATCCTGAAGACCAACACATGCCTCTAACCAGAACCTGGTGTCACAACAAGTGCACGGCATCATCCTTCGTGCTTTTTCTCTCGTCCTCACCATAAGAATCAATATAATAGGCACGGAATGGTACATCGTGCGGCACGGCATCACCCTTCGTGCTTTAACACTCTTCCTCGCCCAAACAACAATCACAAACAAGGGCAAGGGAAATAAACAAGAACATATAGGAATCCCGGCAAGGGAACAACAATTAAACAATTAAATCCCGGCAAGGGAACATTTCAATAACTCTTTCTCTATCTTTCAATTCTACTTCATAACTCGCTTTGCCACTTGAGCCAATGCTCCAAAGGGTTCAATCATCTCATATACTTTCACAATTCATAATATAACTCGAGCCAATGCTCCAAGATGTTCAAAGGCCTCAATTCCTTTCACAAACTTTTCACAACAACTAGAAATCATCACCAAAGCATAAAGAATACAATGAAATCAAAATTATAGAGACTCACGGTCATGATAGACACCAACGTATATGTCACGACCAAAACCCTGCACTGGTCGTGATGGCGCCTCTTGTGAAGACGAGGCCAGCCAACTAGCCCAACTTATTATTTTAGAATAGTTAACATTAATAAGAAGCTTTAATAAATTTTAAATAACCACAGTCTATCAAAAGGTCTCTTTAATAAGTGCAGAATAAAACCCAAACACAGCCCAAACCGGGGTGTCACAAGTCACGAGCATCTATCAGAGTATACATACAACTACAAGACCTAAAATATACAAGCCGGAATAATGAACCAAAAGAGAAAAAAAATGGTGCTGCGAACGCAGGCAGTCACCTCGCTACTCCTATAGCTCTGCCTCTAATCAGCCAAAACCCGCTACCGGGTGATCAATACCTGCATCTGCACGCGAGGTGTAGGGAGTAAAGTGAGTACTCCAACTCAGTGAGTAATAAGGGTAAATAACAACTGAGCAGTAAGAAATCACGTAAAGCAAACCATCATGCTATATAGGGGCAGTGAAAAACCCTTTGAGAAAAGCAGTGAAGCTGTAAAACCTTTAGAAATATCTTAGCTCAGTTTAAAACCTCTTTTGAAAATGATCTTTTCAGCGGTAACGCAAATGAATGCCAAAAGCAAATACTGCAGATAAGCACAGAAGTCCGTCTCTCGGGCACCACACTCGGTTATCAGATAATACCAGAACAACAGGTAAATATTGCAAGAAGAAGCACAAACAACATATAATGGCAGACAAATGAAATAAGGTAAACACATCAAATAGTACTAGTACCGCTGCGGCGTGCAGCCCGCTCCACATATCGCTGCGGAGTGCAGCCCGATCCATTTATCGTCGACGGCGCTCACTGGGGGTGTGCAGACTCCGGGAGGGGCCCCTTATGGCCCGAGCGCAATATCAAGCCATCTCGTGGCATCAAATCTAGGCCCTCGGCCTCACATTAGTATCAGTATATTACTGCTGCTGCGTGCAGCCCGATCCAAAGTATCCTCACATATATAGGCCCTCGGCCTTACTCAGTCAACAAGGTCACATAAGCCACTCGGGCAACAGTAAAACATGATGCTCAGCCCAAAATATTTTTTGGAATTATCATTTCGAGTGTCTAAGGCATAATAAACTTGGCTGAGTTTTAAAACAGTGGAAAATACATGACTGACTTCAAATATATAATTAAATCAGTGAGGAATTATCAACAACAATCCCCGAAGGGTTCAAATAGTTGGCACGAAGCCCAAATATGGCAATCAGCCCAAATTATGATGATAGCAAGTAATTTCAGTCAAATACGCAGTAATTTCATCGATAGGGACGGACCAAGTCATAATCCCCAACGGTTCTCTACCCCACGCTCGCTATCCGGCGTGCAAGTCACCTCAATATAGCACTACGATGGGCAAATCTGGGGTTTCAAACCCTCAAGATGTCATTTACAATCATTACTCACCTCGAACCGGCGAATTCTCTAGCTCGCGACGCCTTTGCCCCTCAAACCTGCCTCCACGCGCGTTGAATCTATCCAAAATCAGAGCGAATACATCACAACATGCCAAAGGAACAATACCCAATCGAAAACAATCGAAAAATATTAAAAATCCCGAAATTGACAAAACCCGAGCCCCGGGCCCACTTCTTGAAACTCAGAACTTTTTTTACATCAACGGATTCCTTGTCTCACCACGAGTCCATACATATAAAGAATACCAAAATCGGAGTCCAAATGACCCCACAAATCCCAATTTTTGTTCTCTTAAGTTTCAAGCCCTAAACCACCATTTTTGCCCATTAATTACTTGAGTTTTCAGCTCTAATCCATGTATTTACACCATAAAATCGTGTTTTAAGTCCAAGAATCCATAGCTTATCGAAACCCCTTGAAATCTCTCTTCAAAATCGCCCACAATCCTCCAAGTCCGAGGTTAGAAATGAGAAACCCTTAAAAATTCGCGAAGAAGACCAATTAAATATTCTGCCCAGTCATTACCGCTTCTGCGGTCATCATTTCGCTTCTGCGACTACCGCTTCTGCGGTTCCTCCCTCCGCTTCTGCGGAAAATAACTTAACACCCCAGGCAGCATCTGCGGTCTAAAAGTCGCGTCTGCGACTCCGCATCTGCGGTCCAGCCTAGCCTTGCCCTTTTCCGCTTCTGCGACTCCCACGCCGCATATGCGATACCGCTTCTGCGGTTCCAATTCCGCAGAAGCGGAAATACCAGAAGCAGTAGGCCTGCAATTTGCACAAGTCCAAAACTCATCCCGATAGCCATCCGAAATCAGCCCGAGGGCCCCGGGACCTCAACCAAAAATACCAATACATCCTAAAACGTTATTCAATCTTGTTCCAATTATCAAAACACTTCAAACAACACCAAAACCATCAAATTACGTCGAATTCAAGGCTAAGTTCTTCTAAAACTTCCGAAACACGCATTCGATCAAAAACCCAACCAAACGACGTCCGAATGACCTGAAACTTTACACACACATCCCAAATCACTTAACGAAGCTACAGCAACTCTCGGAATTCCATTCCGATCCTCGGATCAAAATCTCACCTATCAACCGGAATTCGCCAAAATACTAACTTCGCCAATTCAAGCCTAATTCTACACCGGACCTCCAAAATCACTTCCGATCACACTCCTAAGTCACAAATCATCTAACGAAGCTTACCAAATCTTAAAAACTCCGATCCGAGCTCATGTATAAATAAGTCAACTCTCGGTCAAACCTTTCAAATTCAAAGCTTTCAACTGAAACTGTTCTTTCAAATTCATTCCAAATCTTCCTGAAAACCAAAACCAACGATCTACATTATTCATAATACATAACACGGGGCAAGTCGTGCCTGAGAACTGGCGATCAAAGTGCAAAAGTTCAAAACGACCGGTCGGGTCGTTACATCCTCCCCCACTTAAACACACGTTCGTCCTCGAACGTACCCAGCGCTATGCTAAAAGCCAACCAATCGCTGAATAACCTTACCATGCATATACCCGGGGGTGATCCCACGTCACCCTATCTCACATAGGTCCGACAACACATTTTAACTATAATTACACAATCCAGTCCAGCCTATTAATCACAGAACCACATTCCTCTTTCCGAAATCATACACAAGATCAGAACCTCACATCTTTATTCATAATAAGCCCGAACCGGCTGTAGTAACCCATACCTGCAACCTCAGGTGCAATCATATGATATACCACCTAACTCAAACACTCGAAACGATAACTTCTATTCACAGTAGCTCCACATAACACCCGAATATCGATAGGAAACCTCTTATCAACTAAAGTCTCATTCCAACACTTTCACATACTGCCAATGATAAAGGAAACACGCAATAAATCATAACCATTTCTCAAGTCAACCATTCATGAAGTCACTTCCCTTTTGGCTAATACCACAACAGATTTCCGAGCTGAACCTCGATATTATCCTTCCAACAAGCTGAAATCAAATCCGATCATATTCATTAATGACCCCAACGATCACCTAAAATCCAACACACCACTCTGGTGACATGACACATCAATACCGGCCTAAGCCACAACTTGTATAATTCGCGCACCAATAAGAAACAGTCTAGATATACTCGAATCATAAAAATGACCCCAAACGAAAGAGTTGTACCTCAAGCTCATCAGTACCATCACAACACAAAGCTGAGACCCTGTCTCACATCATAGAAATAGAACACATGAATCCACCCCGAAAGGTCATATCCCCACGTAGCCTCGCTACAACGCGCGATCCTATCCAAACACTGCTACACATGGAACACCTCAAGTCACTATGCTCAAAATCGACAGCCATGCACAATTTGATGTCTGGAACCAAAGCAAATCATTACACCCATGGTGAAACAAATACCATACCACGCAACCCGAAAGGACACAATCGATACGCCGCTCACTAAGCAGCGCTCAATTACTCTTCCCGCTCGAATTCCACTAGGAGACCCCAATTGAACCGCACCATATGTGCCTATAACCAGCAATTACAACACAGAAAGGTAACTCATAGATCTCCCCAGATCACTAATAAGCTCAATAGCGGTCGAATCAACCTATCCCTCAACAATACAATTCGGGCCCAACCAAACCAACTCAAACTAGAACACGCATCCATACTGGCCTGCCAACGAACTCTTTAACAAGGAAGTCTGAAGATGCTCCTTCCACTACTATAACTCCTGCCAAAGCCATACGATACGGTGCCCGGCACCAAATCAATTCCAAAATCCACAACCTCGCCCGGCGACATGCCCGACCACAAGAAACACATCCGAAGACCCTCAACACCAGAACTAAATCAATGACAGAACCTCTACACTGATATCCATCACGAAGGCCCAATTAAGAAAGGCAATCCTTCCCAGCCGTCCGCTGGGTCTTTGAAATATAACCACTCTGCTAGAACATCATCCGACGCACCTCGCCACTCAACCCGTGGCATTTCTAGCATAGCCCATAGCGTAATAGTCCAGAATAACCCAACACTAAGGCAACCAGTCTGAATTCCAACATCACATCCACACTCTAACATACCAGCAATAAAGATCCACTCGGGTCTCCAAATCTCGGTAGACACTAAACAGTGTCGATACACACGAACCACAACCACAACGTAGCCTGAACATGAGAACTCCCTATCTCCAACCCCGTATAGCACACAAATCATCGTACCTAATCCCAATTTCACCGTCCGACATCATACCACACCTTAAATACCCCATCATTCCACGACAGATGCCCTAAAATTTCGTTGTTCCACCAAGCAAACCCGAATATCACCAGTCGCTCTAACAAGAAAGTGCCGCAATACTACCGAAGTGCCATCAACTCACTCACATTTAACCCTTTTCTGAACATATACTATCGTCAAATCACTTCCAATTAGCGATACAACTCCCTTAACTATCTGAGGCTACCCACTACTTAAGAGTTTTATGAACTCCTTTTCAAAACTGAACTGTAACCTAACACACACAAGTCTCGGTCCTCCACCACATACCGCATATACCAAACTATCTGAGGATAACATGAAAACTTTATCTCCCTTCCGAGCCACAAACATCTATGCACCCAACTAGTCAAGAACTTCCATTGATCCCATCTAGAAGAAAAATCATTACACATCCCATGCCTCTCATATTCGTAGAAAATGCACCTCTCCAACCACGGTAGGAATCAACAACAACTCTCCCAATTCCGTTTGCACAAACTAAACTGCCAGGACTAAATCCTTCTAACTAGGCCAAGCTAAGCAAGCCATCAAAACCCATGAGCATTGCTGTGAAATACCTGTAAGAACCCATTACCTCGAACACATACAAAGAATTGATCATATCCTTACCATGCCGATTCTGTCTACTATCAAGCTACTCCATCTATCTAAATTTCCTTCTGATTCATTTTCAACTTGATGCTCCCTCTTGCTGTAGTACCATAATCCCTCAACCCAGGTTTGCCTCACGAGACCCAAACATAATTCCACGCTGTCTAAGGCCCATAAGCCGCTGAATACTCTCTCAAATATTCCCATAAACACCACATTCCAGAATACTTTACTCTGAAGAACTTCCTGCAAATCTAAGTCCGTTACCTTTACCTTCCTGATACTGATACATAGAATCCCATAATTCACATAGAAGTACCACAAGTCTTGACCTCTTCCAATAAAAATGACAGTTTCTAACCACCTACACAACCTTAAGATTAGAATCTTGAACACATTAGAACCATTCTCGAAAGTCATTCACCCTTTATTCAAACTGTAACTTACCTGACTTAATGAACAGAACCACCCGTGCCTCATTAGCACTCCGATACTGCAAAATGAAATCCTCATCCCAATACACCCAAGCAACTTCCTGCTCTATGCGCCGAGCATTCTTTACCAACAACACTCTAGACATCCCGTGATTCTCATACCCTATGAAGCATAATATAACCTTTGTCAAAATTTCCTTCACTCTAGCCATAGCTAATTCACTCGCATGCCCAAACTGGAACCAACATAGCACCTAACTGTGCAATCAACTGCTCACAGCAGACTCCCCCACTTGGCTCGAAGCCATAGATCAAGACACACTCAATAACTCGTAACACTTTTACTCTATTGATGCCACAATACCATAGTGAGATTAAACTCAAATCATTTATAAGTTTGTGAAAACACAGGTCATCCAGTGCTGTAATCTTCTACAAATCTCGCATTCATCCCCGCATCAGTTGCGACCACTCTCTTAAGCGACCCGAAATTTCAAATTTCAACACGTACCACTCAATTACACATGAGATCTACTAACATACACATAAGGATCATATCACTTAAGAACACTCCGTAAGAGATAACCCACCTGCTTCGCCTCGCTATAACATTTCCGTACACCTTCCACCGTCATACACATTACACAGCCACTTAGTCTTCCTGGGTCTGAACTCATACCGCAACATGAAATTTACTTCACCCCCAACTAGGAGACACGAAAAGATTCCTCACACGCCCATAACTCGGGGCTACACATCCAATCACAATGGAAATCATACGCTTAATAGTTCATCTATCATCCCGCAAGCCTTCCTCGTCACTTCCAAGTTACGTAGATACATCCCGCGGTACTAACATACTCATCACATGGCTATTCAATCGTCACTTCCGCTAATAGGGACACTGCCGAACATATAAGTTCAAAACACTTACTCACACAATCAGCACCTCGGTGCTCAAGCCATAGGCAAAGATCCGGCCTCAAGTCCTCCAGACTGGCCCAACATCAAACTCACAGAGATCACATCTCGCCCCTTGATCGGGGAATCACAAGCCATCGAGGCACATCTGATACTGAGCGCTCATATGCGCATACAAATGCGTGGAAGGAATTTCAAGAGTTTCTTCTCAAGCTGAATCAAGGACGCACGATAAGAATTCAAGAATGTGAAGTTTTCCTAAAGGTTCTGCAGCCTCTCGAGGATAAATACAGACGTCTCCGTACTGATCCGCGAGACTCTACTAAACCTGCTCATGACTCGTGAGACCTAGTAACCAAGGCTCTGATACCAACTTGTCACGATCCAAACCCCGCACTGGTCGTGATGGCGCCTCTCGTGAAGACGAGGCCAGCCAACTAACCCAACTTATCATTTTAGAATAGTTAACATTAATAAGCAGCTTTAATATATTTTAAATAACCACAGTCTATCAAAAGGTCTCTTTAATAAGTGAAGAATAAAACACAAACACAGCCCAAACCGGGGTGTCACAAGTCACGAGCATCTATCAGAGTATACATACAAATACAAGACCTAAAATATACAAGCCGGAATAATGAACCAAAAGAGAAAAAAAATGGTGCTGCGAACGCAGGCAGTCACCTCGCTACTCCTATAGCTCTGCCTCTAATCAGCCAAAACCCATTACCGGGTAATCAATACCTGCATCTGCATGCGAAGTGCATGGAGTAAAGTGAGTACTCCAACTCAGTGAGTAATAAGGGTAAATAACAACTGAGCAGTAAGAAATCACGTAAAGCAAACCATCATGCTATATAGGGGCAGTGAAAAACCCTTTGAGAAAACGCAGTGAAAGCTGTAAAACCCTTTAGAAATATCTTAGCTCAGTTTAAAACCTCTTTTGAAAATGATCTTTTCAGCGGTAAACGCAAATGAATGCCTAAAAGCAAATACTGCAGATAAGCACAGAAGTCCGTCTCTCGGGCACCACACTCGGTTATCAGATAATACNTTTTGGTTCTTAAGCTTTTGAATTCGTAGCTTATATTCTTTTGTTTTCTTTATTGGTATTTGAGTGTTAGTGATTATTTAAGACCCCGTAGACTATAGTGGTGTGGTGAACGATGGGAGAGCAAGGTCATGCCCTCAGGGGTGGCAGGGGAGGGCAGGGAGTAAGGGTTGGCCCCAACGGTTCTCTACCCCACGCTCGCTATCCGGCGTGCAAGTCACCTCAATATAGCACTACGATGTGCAAATCTGGGGTTTCAAACCCTCAAGATGTCATTTAATATCATTACTCACCTCGAACCGGCGAATTCTCTAGCTCGCGACGCCTTTGCCCCTCAAACCTGCCTCCACGCGCGTTGAATCTATCCAAAATCAGAGCGAATACATCACAACATGCCAAAGGAACAATACCCAATCGAAAACAATCGAAAAATATTAAAAATCCCGAAATTGACAAAACCCGAGCCCCGGGCCCACTTCTCGAAACTCAGAATTTTTTTTACATCAACGGATTCCTTGTCTCGCCACGAGTCCATACATATAAAGAATACCAAAATCGGAGTCCAAATGACCCCACAAATCCCAATTTTTGTTCTCTTAAGTTTCAAGCCCTAAACCACCATTTTTGCCCATTAATTACTTGAGTTTTCAGCTCTAATCCATGTATTTACACCATAAAATCGTGTTTTAAGTCCAAGAATCCATACCTTATCGAAACCCCTTGAAATCTCTCTTCAAAATCGCCCACAATCCTCCAAGTCCGAGGTTAGAAATGAGAAACCCTTAAAAATTCGCGAAGAAGACCAATTAAATATTCTGCCCAGTCATTACCGCTTCTGCGGTCATCATTTCGCTTCTGCGGCTACCGCTTCTGCGGTTCCTCCCTCCGCTTCTGCGGAAAATAACTTAACACCCCAGGCAGCATCTGCGGTCTAAAAGTCGCATCTGCGACTCCGCATCTGCGGTCCAGCCTAGCCTTGCCCTTTTTCGCTTCTGCGACTCCCACGCCGCATATGCGATACCGCTTCTGCGATTCCGATTCCGCAGAAGCGGAAATACCAGAAGCAACAGGCCTGCAATTTGCACAAGTCCAAAACTCATCCCGATAGCCATCCGAAATCACCCCGAGGGCCCCGGGACCTCAACCAAAAATACCAATACATCCTAAAATGTTATTCAAACTTGTTCCAATTATCAAAACACCTCAAACAACACCAAAACCATCAAATTACGTCGAATTTCAAGCCTAAGTTCTTCTAAAACTTCCGAAACACGCATTCGATCAAAAACCCAACCAAATGACGTCCGAATGACCTGAAACTTTACACACACATCCCAAATCACTTAACGAAGCTACAGCAACTCTCGGAATTCAATTCCGACCCTCGGATCAAAATCTCACCTATCAAGCGAAATTCGCCAAAATACTAACTTTGCCAATTCAAGCCTAATTCTACACCGGACCTCCAAAATCACTTCCGATCACACTCCTAAGTCACAAATCATCTGACGAAGCTAACCTAACCTTAAAAACTCCGATCCGAGCTCATCTACAAATAAGTCAACTCTCGGTCAAACCTTTCAAATTCAAAGCTTTCAACTGAAACTGTTCTTTCAAATTCCTTCCAAATCTTCCTGAAAGCCAAAACCAACGATCTACATTAGTCATAATACATAACACGGGGCAAGTCATGCCTGAGAACTGGCGATCAAAGTGCAAAAGTTCAAAATGACCGGTCGGGTCGTTACAGTATAGATACTCGTCACCATGCATATACGTCGTACACGACTAATACCACATAGCAAATAGGACTCAACTCCTAATCCCTCAAGTTAAGGTTAGACCAAACACTTACCTCGATGCCTTGAACACAACTCAAGTCTCAATTATAGCTTTACCCCTTGATTCCACCGCCAATTCGCTCGTATCTAATCACAAGTTACTCAATTACATCAATAAACACTAAATGAATCAACCCCAATGCATGAAAATGAGTTTTCCAAAGTTTTACCCAAAAAGTCAAAAATTGCCCCCGGGCCCACGTGGTCAAAACTCGAGGTTCGAACCAAAACCCGATTACCCATTCCCCCACAAACTCAAATATATAATTTGTTTTGAAATCGGACCTCAAATCGAGGTCCAAATCCCTAATTTTTGAAAAACCTAGGTTCTACCCCAAAACACCCAATTTCCCCCACGAAAATCATTGATTTTAGGTTGAGATCATGTTAAAAGATGTTAATGATTGAAAGAAATAAGTAAAAAGTAACTTACAATTGATTTGGAAGAAGACTTGTTCTTGGAAAATCGCCTAAGTGTGTTTGGGTTTGAGAAAATATGAAAAATGTGGTTCAAAATCGTTTAAGTGTAAAAATTGCAGGTCTCTGATATGGGAATTGCGAACAGGGGTTCGCAATTGCGAACCCCGACCTGTTGATGTGGGAATTGTGAAGTATTGTTCGCATTTGCGAACACTTCGATAATCCGGGACTTTCGCATTTGCGATCAAAAGGTCGCATTTGCGACTGGCCCTACATCGCATTTGCGGACCACTTGGTCGCATTTGCGATCAGGCCTGCACAGTCCCTTACTCGCATTTGCGATGCAAGGCTCGCATTTGCGAGACTGGCTTCGCAGATGCAAAGCCTGCAGATCAGAAATACCAGCAACTTTTCAAAGTCCAAAAATGTACTCGTGGCCTATCCAAAACTCACCCGAGACCTCGGGGCTCCAAACCAAATATACACACAACCTCAAAAACATCCTACGTACTTATTCGTGCGATCAAATCGCCAAAGTAACATCATAAACATCGAATTAAACCTCAAAATCCAAGAATTCCTTCAAACTTCATAAAACATCAAATTTTCCAATTTAGGTCCGAATCACGTCAAACGACATCCGTATTCAACCAAATTTTACAGGAAGGACTTAAAACATATATAAGACCTGTACCGGGCGCCTAAACCAAAATACGGGCCCGATACCACCGCTTTCTAATCAGATTTCATTTCCAATTTCCTTAAATAATTTCAGAAAACAATTTTACTAAAAAATTCATTTCTCGGGCTTGGGACCTCGGAATTCGATTCTGGGCATACGCCCGAGTCCTATATTTTCCTACGGACGCTCCGGGACCGTCAAATCACGGGTCCGGGTCCGTTTACCCAAAACGTTGACCAAGGTCAAATTTATTCATTTTAACATCAAAACTTAGTATTTTTCACAGAATTTCATATTTAAGCTTTTCGGTTACGCACCCGGACTGCGCACGCAAATCGAGGCAACTCTAAATGAGGTTTTCTAGGCCTCGGAGACACATAATTCAATTAAAAACAGGTGATGACCCGTTGGGTCGTCACACTTAATCTACAACAACGATAATAATATATCATTAAGTTACGAGGGGTACAACTATCGCACAACGAACGACAAGCTTTTTTTGTGTTAAAACGGGTAGCATCTCCCCTATAACCCTCACTTCCTCCAAAGTCAAGATAACAACAACAACACAAGAACACAACAATGACAACATATATATCTTCATAGTCCAACCTTATATACACCATTGAGTACTACAAAATAGCCCAACACACCCAAATCTCTTCATACACGAAACGACCACCATAGTAGTGTCAAACAGCCCGAAAATGTTACAACGAACGACCAGACCAACACCCTGTATTTATGTGGTTTTTATGCACACCCTTCCTCCCCAAAAATCCACAAAACAGTAGTAAAACAAGCAGCCCAACGACAATACAAAGCAGTCCGCTACAAGTGAATAACTCAAACTCACAGCTTCCGATCACCGCCCCATGAGTTCTGACAAATATAGAATGACCTACCATGCATTTACAGCAGAAAAATTGATGAAAGAGAGCAGTAAGCTTACCTTATTTGTTGAATAACACAGCTCCTATTTTGGTTCTTCAAACACTAGGATTTACCTCCAACTAGAACTTGAAAAAGAGAGATAATCAATTAGGGTTTGTGGGCAATTTTTGGGAGGATGTTTGCAGGGGTTTAGGTCTGGTTAATTGTGGTATATTATGAGTGTTATATTGCCGGAGATAAGCGCTTAAATGGGCTCTTTGGCCGACCCGAAATAGCCTTTTTTGGGACTATCATTTAAGCAAGTAGGTGACACACCTACTTGTCACCTAACAGTCAACGCAGTCTGGCAAAAATGCATATATCTCTCTATTCCGATGTCGTATTTATAAACAGTTTAATGAGTTAGGAAATAGACTCATAGAGATTTAATTTTATGGGTGGAACATCCAGCAAGTCTATGTATATTTAGAGAAAATTGCAGTTACATTTGACCCGAATTTCAGTAAAATTTATGAACGTAATTTGTGATGACTTTTATCGGCTTTTGTTTCACAACTCGCCTGACTGCAAAACCTAACACACGAATATCTTAAGACTAATATAACTCATAAAATAACGCCTTATCATATTAAGAACCCTAGTATCACCCCAAAGGTACGGGTTATAGCATTCCCAACTTGACGACTTTCGACGAAATATTATTTTCTTCAATTCCTTAGCTTATGAACCTTCTAACCCTCTTTGTACTTGTCGCTCATTATCTTCAATATTTGTAACCTTCTAGGTAACATGATAACTTACTTTATTCACTTTAAAAGATGACCTCATTTTTAGTCCTACATTAGTTTGCTTACGACGCACTTTTACGTACAAAAATATAGAGTGTAACAAGGCCGCTGGACCTGGAACAAGTGCTATCCATTTTGATTATGATATGTTGGGAGAATAATATTGGAATTTCACAATTTGGAAATGGTTTTTATCGGACAAGAGAGCCCCACGACTTGTTGATCTGATAAGTGGTTATGAGTTTCGGAGTGTTTCATTCACCATTGGTAGTGTACTAAGGTTTGAAACAATGTTTTAGTTGATATGAGGTTTGTTACCAATACCAGTTTATTTTTGGGAAACTATTGTGGTTAGAAGTTATTGCTGTGAGTATCTGAGTTATGTGGTATATCATGTGATTACATCTTAGGTTATGGTTATGGCTTGGTGCAACTTGTTCAGACTTGTGCAGTGTATGAATGTTAGAATTTGGCCTTATAATGAATTTCGGATGTTGGAAATTGGGTTCCAAAGTTTATGGACCAATGTTGAAGGAAGAATCTTTGGTTATGTTTAGTTGACAGACTTATATGGATTGGGGTGATGTGGGATCACCCTCGAGTATGTGCATGGTGAGTTTACACATTCATTTGATGGCTTTGGAATTACTCTTGGCACATTCGAGGAAGAACACATGTTTAGGTGGGGGAGAATATAATGACCCAACTAGTCGTTCTGAGCATTTGCATTTTGTTCAGTTGTTTGAAGTCGCAAGTAGCTTTATATGATGTATTATTACTTGCGTATATTGTCAGTTTTGGTTTTTGGGTAGTTGGAATAGATTTGGAATCATGATTCTAATTTTAGAAGCATTAAATTGGAAGAGTTGACTAAGTTTGGATTTTGAGTGTATGATCTCGGATCGGAGTTTTAATGATTACGTTATATTTGGATGGTGATTTGGGCTGGGAGGTATGCCCGAATTTGCATTTGGAAGTTTCTAGACAGTTTTGACACTATTTGGCGAAAGTTGGAAATTTGAAGGTTCGAAAAGTTCATAAGTTTGACCGTGAGTTGACTTTGACGATATCGAGTTCGGATTGTTGTTCCGAAAGTTGGAATAGGTTCATTATGTCATTTGAAACTTGTGTGCTAAATTTGAGGTTATTCCGAGTTAATTTGATATGGTTCGATACGGGTTTTAAAAGTTGAAAGTTCATTAAGTTTGATTTGAGGTGTGATTCGTGGTTATGGTGTTGTTATATGGGATTTGAGCCTTAAGTAGGTCCGTATTATGTTTTGGAACGTATTGGTATGTTCGGACGGGGTCTCGAGGGGCTCGGGTGAGTTTGAGATTGGTTTGGATTGTATTGCACTCGTTTTCTATCACTGGATTGTGTTGCACTTGTTTGCACTCGTCATTTATGAATTAATCCATGTTTTGATGGGGGATTTGTGGATTTTTCACCCTAAAACTTAAGGGAATAAAATTTATGGATTGAAGTCAGATTTGGATTGAAATATATATTTTTGACTCGATTTTTATTATTTTACAATTCATCTTTTATTTTGATATTTAGATGGTGAATCTAAAAGAGAAATTGGGGGGTTTTGTCTAAACTTTCCTAAAGTAATTTTTTTAGTTTTAAACATCGATTCGGATTCGTATTTGAGTGAAATTAGTATGGTTGGACTCATATCGGAATGGGTGTTCAGATTTTGTGAATTTTTATGGGTTTCGAGGTGCGAGCCCGGGGTTAACTTTTTTGTTTTCTTTAAAGATCGAAGCTTTATTTTTCGGAATTGTTTCCTATGGTTTATGATATGATATTAGTTTGGCTAGATTTGAGTCATCTGGAGGTTGTTTCACACGAGAAGGTCATTTTAGAGTATCGGTTTAGCTTTTTCGAGGTGAGTATCTTGTCTAACTTTGTGTTGGAGAAACTACCCATTTAGGATTCGAGTTGATTGTTCTAATTGTCTTATGTGAAAGCCGTATACGCAAGGTGATGAGTGGGTGCATGGGCTATATGTAATATTTGATCGGTTTAGGTTATCTAGAATCTTTCCATGTCTTTAATTATATTTTCATGACATGTTATATCTCTCATTGTTAATCTACTCTTATATGCTCTATTTCATGTTGTTAGCACTTATTGTACCTCTTACTTGTTCTTTTTCTCCTATATGCTTTAGTTGAAGTTATTGCATTCCTTATTCCTATATGCTACTTGTCTTAACTGTTTTAATTACTTGCACACCTCAGGTGTCACGTGATTTACTTGTCCTGTTGTTTTTGTAATTTTTGTTGAATTCCTTTGATTATTATGTGGCACCTTTATTGTCGTGTACTCATACTCTTTGATTGTAGAAATTCTTGTAAATTGAGTTATTAGATTTTTTTTGTTACTTTAAATTGCTTGTGGATCAGTTTGTGCACTGCAACAGGTGAAATAAGAGAGGATTGTGATATTGACATACGGTGGGATCGGGTTGCACGCCGCAATGGATAAAATAAGGGAGGATTATGATATTTATATATGATGATACGGTGGGATCGGGTTGCGCACCGCAACGGTTTGTATAAGTGATACTTGATATTGTTTATTTATACTATGGTGGAATAAGGAAGGATTATGATATCTATAAATGATGATATGCTGGGATACAAATTATGTGTGTTATTCTTTTTGTGGTTGTTATGCCTTGTGTGAGTCATGCATCCTACGTGAACCGATGTTTTAATTCAAGGTGTCAATCTGTGCTTCCGAGGTTACTTGGTGAATTGATCTTCAAGATGAATTTACTGCACAGAGTCATTATCTCATACCCTACAGAGTTGTTGGTAACATAACAGTTTTAAATAAAAGAATTATTAACATTCTTACCTTATGTGACTCTTAAGTTAAAACTCGTAGTTTCATTATGTACTTTACTATTCTTAATAATCGTCACATTTCACTTTAATTGATTTTTGAACTTAATCTCCTTACGATATCTGATGTTTCTATTTTACTTAAAAATTGTGATTATGTTTTAATTTAACAAACTCTATATTTAATTCAGTAGCTTATCTGATGTTTATTTTACTTGGAAAGTGGTATTTCTTTATCCAAATAATTTCTAAAATAAACGTATTATCTCATTTGACCCCCTACTTTATTCAAGGTTGTTATTATGCCTTATCATATATATAAATCTCTTGAACATTTTAGCATTGGACGCAGATACAACATACATGGTGGCACGTGAGTTTTGCCGTGCGAAAGTGATTTTGAAAATATGGGCACGAGGTGCCATACGTTTAAGATTTGAAAGTTGCGACTTATAATTTGAGATTTGAGGAGTGGTACCCCGGGTAATTCTTGTTATAATTGTGCATTAGGAATGATTTGATTGATTGAGTCGTCATTCGTTTCTTTAATACCCGTCTATTCCTTGTTGCTATTCGTGCTTCTATTATTTTCATTCTTGATTGTAAATTTGTGATCCTTATGCTGTTGGTCTTACGTTAACGTAATTCAATTGTTAGATTTAAGTTATATCATGCACAGGTTTACATGTCCGGTAGGTGTCTTGACCTGGCCTCGACACTACTCTACCGAGGTTAGGCTTGATACTTATTGGGTACCGCTGTGGTGTACTCATGCTATGCTTCTGCACATTTTTGGGCAGATCCAGGTACTTATGATCGAGTTAGTTTTGACTTTTGTCTGTGCGGCTGGAGACTTTAAGGTATACCTGCTTGACATCTGCAAGCTCCGAAGTCACCTTCTGTCGTCTTTTATTTCCATTGTTTCCTATTATTTCGGGACAATAATGTATTGTTATTTCTAGTGACTCTTATAAAAGCTTATGACTTGTACTACCGATTTTGGGATTGTATGATTTATGTTGGCTTAGCTATGTTGTATCAGCTATTATTTATGGTATTTTAGTTAAGTAGTTAAAGTTCTGCAATAATCACCACATGTTAGGTTTACCTGGTCTTAGAGACTTGGTGTCATCACAACATCCTAGGGTGGGAAACTGAGGTCGTGACCCCCGGGATACCAACCAAGCATACATACAAGTCCAAAAATATCATCCAATCCTACCGGGATTGTCAAAATAACGATCCGAGGTCATGTACCACAAATATTGATCGTCATCAACACTAGTTATTTTTAAAGTCAAAAATTTCATTGTCTTTAAAATTTCAAATTTTCTTTTTTTAAATCAACACGGATCACACATGCAAGTCATAAATCACCAAATAGAGCTATAAAATATCTCGGAATACATAAAGGAAAGCTAATACTCAAAACGACCGATCGCATCATTATGTATTACAACCTATATTTTGGAACTAGCACTTTTTTTTAAAACTCCAACCACTCCAACAAAGTTGGAGTTTTATCCCAAAAATGTACACTTGGCATCTAATATTTGATGACACCCCGCATTCTAAGAGTATTTTGCCTTTTCTATTATACATAGATAGATAGATTGGGAGTATGAAGGAAGTTATACAAACTTCTCTTAAATCATCCTTTCTTAAAATCGGGTTTCCAATTTATAGTAGTGCTATCTTTAAAAAAATTCATGTAAATTATTCTCTTTTTACTATCTACTTCATCTCATTTTATGTGAAGCTAACTGACTCGAAATAACATTTAAAAATAAAAATAAATTTTTAAAATTGTGATCTTAAATATATCACGATATATACATGATTATAACATTTAGAGTTGTGTTCTTAAACATGTTATGACATTTGTGATTTCAAATCATATTGTTACCGATGAATAGAAAAGGCTAAGGATAAAATATTTTAAAATATAAAGTGAGATTAATTTCTTTTTGGGATTAAAAAAATAATATTACATAGACATCCTCCTAAAATTGTAACGATTTTTATTTAATACCTCAACTAAGATTGTAACCTATTAGATGCTTAAACTATCATCAAAATGTGTCTATTAAACTGTTTTGACCCAAATTCCACCATAGGGTTCGTGATGACACCTAGTTTCTAAAACTAGGTAAGCCGATCACTTAGCAACATTAAAATCAATAAGACATGATATAATAAAGCAGAGTTCAACATAATGCAGAAATAAAGCTAATACAAGCCAAAACAACGATAAGCAAAATATATCCCCAGAACTAGATAGTACAGAGTCACGAACTCTAACTGAATACACGAGAATATCTCAAAATACAGTACTGTTTGAAATATATAAATAGTAGAAATGAAGTAAAGAGGGTGACTCAGAGACATGCGATCGGAACATGTAGGGATACCTTGAAGTCTCCAATATGCAGAATACCTCACTGACGATCAGCCCGATCTGAAGTACCTGGATCTGCACAAAAATATGCAGAAGCGTAGTGTGAGTACACCACAATCGGTACTCATTAAGTGTCAAGACTAGCCTTAGCGGAGTAGTGACGAAGTCCAAGGCATGTGATACTCACTAGTCAAATAACATGTGCAATAAATTAAAGGTACTGACCACAGTAAGTATAATTGAAAACAACAACATCAATCCCTTAGGATGTATGATAACAATTCAATATTGTAAAATGCATCTTTGTCAACAAAATATCAAATAGGAGTGAGGCATGTGATAGCATGTCAAGTACAACCAATAACTCGTAGAAGTACAAGACGAAAACCTTAAGAAATAAACATGTGTTCAAACTATCAATCCCCACTCAACACAAAAACAACATCAAGTAAGATACCCCAAAATATCGCATAACATCATAAACAACGCCACCCGTATTCAAGCGCATGTGCACATAACAATGGTATGGCTACCTTATTTTGTCACATGTGTATATAGCCACCCTCATAGAAGTACAAGACGATAACCTTAAGAAATAAACATGTGTTCAAAATATCAACCCCGTCTCAACACCAAAACAACATCAAGTACTACATCCTAAAATATCACATAACATCATCAATAACGCCACCCTCATTCCGCTGCATGTGCACATAACAATGATATGTGTGCCTTATTTTTTCACATATGTATATAGCCACCCTTATTTTTCCACGTGAGCAACCAGAGATAACGCCATTCTTATTTCGCCTCACACACACAACAATAGACACAATCGCACGATAAAGATCTCGTGCTGATGCCCTCGATCAATCAGCTCAATATGTTCACATGTGCCACGATATCACAAAACAATAATACCACAGTATCATCAAGATATAAGCTCACAACTTATCAATAAAGTTCATGCGGACATAATAATAACATAGAGGTACGGAGGGGTGTTCAACAAATAAAACATGAATATGGCTAAGTCAATGTAGTGATCATGATCATGAAGTCATAAAGTGGTTTAAACATGTATCATATAAATTTCATTATCAATTTAAGGCATATTAATATCCTACGGTCTAATCCTGACATAAACCACACATAGCACTCATGTACACCCTCGTCACCTCGTGCACACATCACTTTTCACATAACACAATTAGACAATTTAGGCTAAATCCTAAAGGATATTCCCCCACATAAGGGTAGGAAAGATAATTACCTCAACAAGCCAAATCAGTACTCTAAAAATCCCTTCCCCCATGAATTAACCTCCAGACGGCTTGAATCTAACAAAAAATAACTTAATAACATCAATAAAAGCCATAGAAAATAACGCCAAACAATAAAGCTTCAACCTTGAACAAAAATCAAAAGGTCAACCCAAGAAGTCAACTCGCGCTCACCTCTAGGAACCCAACAAAAAGTCACACATTCCAAACACCCATTCTAGTACGAGTCCAATCAAACAAGTTTCATCCAATTTCGGCTCCAAATAGGGCCATTTTTTCATTTAGAAACGTTTTAACTAAAATTACCAATTTATTCACTTAGATTCATTGTTGAATTGCTAAAAAAGTCAAAAGCAGATACCTCAATCCAAATCATGAAAATTCCCTCAAAAATCATCCCAAATTCGAGCTCCCAATATCAAAATATGGTAAAGTAGCTCAAACCCTTGAAATAGAATGTTTAATGAATGTGCCTAGTTATACACTTCTCAATCACGGAACCTACTTTGCAATCGCGGAGTACAAGCCAAAATTTGCCTCTAGAAAATACTACACGAACGCGACATCACAAATGCGATCGCGATGCACCAACGCCCAAGCATAAGAGAAGGCGGCACCCTTTCGGGAACACGAAGGCATCTAACCTCCCCGGCAGGACACAAAAACAATACGATCGCGACCCACAAGAGCAAATGCGAAGCTTCAGCTGCCCACCTTATGCGATGAACACCAGCACACCAGATGACAGTTTATCCAAAACTAGTTGAAATGGTTTGAAACCACCTTGAAACACACCCGAGGCCTCGGGGACCCCGTCCAATCATACTAACCAATCTCAAAGTACAACACGGACCTACTCGAGGCCTTAAATCACACCAAATAGCATCAAAACCACAAATCGCACCACAATCGAAACTTAATGAACTAATCCAAAATTTCCAAATTCAAAACTAACGTCGAACATGCCTAAACAACTCGGAATGACCTCAAATTTTACACAGAAGTCGTGTATCACCATAAGAATCTATTCCAAGGCTCGAAATTCGAAACGAACATCGATAACCACAAAGTTAACTATGGTTCAAACCTATGAACTTTTAAACCTTCAAACTTCCAATTTTCACCAATAAGAGACAAATCAACCCAGGAACCTCCGAATCCAAAAACGTACATACACGTAAGCCCATAATCACCATCCGAACCTAACAAAACTATCAAAACTCCAATCTGAGATCAAATACACAAAAGTCAAAGTTGGTCAATAATTCCAACTTAAGCTTCCAAAATAGGAACTAAGCGTTTCAATTCAATCCAAAACCTTCCCGAAACCAAACCAACCATCTCGTACATCACATAACAATAAAATGAACCTACGAGAAATATCAAATATGGGAACAGACCTCAAATAGACAAAACGACCAGCTGGGTCGTTACATTCTCCCCCTCTTAAACAAATGTTCATCCCCGAATGAGTATTGAAACATACCTAAAGTTCCAAAAAGGTAAGGATATCGTCCCCGCATATCATGCTCGGTCTCTCAAGTCACCCCCTCGACTAGTTGACCTCTACACTGGACCTTCACAGATGCAATATTCGTTGACCTCAACTTTTGGACCCGCCTATCCAAAATTGCTACTAGCTCCTCAACATAAGTCAAATCCTTGTCCAGTTGCACCGAGCTAAAATCTAACATGTGGCGGATCCTCATAGTTCTTCTAGAGCATGAAAACATTGAACATTGGGTGAAATACTAATAAGTTTGGTGGCAAAGCAAGTTTGTAGGCTACCTTACCAGCTCTCTCTAGGATCTCAAGAGGACCAATATACCGAGGGCTCAACTTTCCCTTCTTCCCGAACCTCATCACACCCTTCATGGGCAAAATCTGGAGTAGAAGCCTCTCACCCACCATGAATGACACATCATGAGCCTTCGTGTCAACTTAACTCTTTTTCTTGGACTACGTTGTACGAAGCCGCTCCTGAATCAATCTCACCTTTTTCAAAGCATCACGAACTAGATCAATGCCCAACAACCTAGCTTCCCTAGGCTCAAACAAGAAAAGCCGGAGAACGACACTGCCTCCCATATAAGGCCTCAAAAGGAGCCATCTGGATATTTGACTAATAGGTATATTTGTGGGTAAACTCAATTAATGGTAGCAATTGATCCCACTGACCCCAAAATTAATGACACAGACTCATAACATGTTCTCCAAAATCTGAATAGTATGCTCGGACTGTCCATTCGTCTAGGTTGAAATGTCGTACTCCAAAATATTAATAGTGCCCAACTCACGCTACATGGCTCACCAAAAATACGATTTGAATTGTGTGCCTCGATCTGAGTTAATAGACACATGCACACAATGTAGGCGAATGATATCTCTAAGATAAATCCAAACCAGCTACTCTGAAGAATAGGTAGTCATAACTGGAATAAAGTGTGCAGACTTGGTCAATCTATCCACAATAACCCACACAGCATCAAATCTCATCAAGGTCCTTGGTAGCCCAACTACAAAATCCATAGTGATATGCTCCCACTTCCACTCCGAAACATCTAGCCTCTCAAGTAAACCACCAGGTCTCTAATGCTCATTCTTCACCTACTAACAGTTCAAACACCGAGCGACACACTCAATAATATCTTTCTTCATTCTTCTCCACCATTAGTGCTGCTTCAAATCATGGTAAATCTTCGTGGCACCCGGATTGTTGGAATACCGCAAACTATGGGCCTCCTCAAGAAGTAGGTACCACAACCCATCCACATTGGGGACACAAATCTAACCCTGAAACCTCAATAACCCATCATCACCATAGTCACCTCCTTGGCATCACCATGTTGTATCGTGCCCTTACGATCAAGCAAGTGAGGATAATCATATTGATGCGCCTTGATGCAGAAATAAAGACGACCGTGATACAATGCAAGAAAGAACCCTACTAGGCTCTGAAGCATCCAAACTCACGAACCTACTGAGAAAATCCTGAACATCCAAAGCTAACGGTCTCACCCCAATTGGAATAAAATAAAGACTCCCCATGCTTTCAGCCTTCCTATTAAAAGCATCAACCACCACATTGGCCTTCTCAGGATGATAAATAATGGTGATATCTTAGTTCTTTAATATCCCTAACCACATCCGTTTCCTCAAGTTTAAGTCTTTTTGCCTGAATAAGTGCTAAAGACTCTGGTGATCTGTTAACACCTCACAAGACATACCATAAAGATATTCGCGGCACCCGGATGGTTGGAATACCGCGAACTATGGGCCTCCTCAAGAATTAGGTACCACAACCCATCCACATTGGGGACACAAATCTAACCCTGAAACCTCAATAACCCATCATCACCAATAGTCACATCCTTGGCATCAACATGTTGTATCGTGCCCTTAAGATCAAGCAAGTGAGGATAATCATATTTATGCGCCTTGATGCAAAAACAAAGACGACCGTGATACAATGCAAGCAAGAACCCTACTAGGCTCTGAAGCATCCAAACTCACGAACCTACTGAGAAAAGCCTGAACATATGAAGCTAACAGTCTCACCCCAACTGGAATAAAAGCAAGACTCCCCATGCTTTCAGCCTTCCTATTAAAAGCATCAACCACCACATTGGCCTTCTCAGGATGATAAATAATGGTGATATCTTAGTTCTTTAATATCCCTAACCACATCCGTTGCCCCAAGTTTAAGTCTTTTTGCTTGAATAAGTGCTAAAGACTCCGGTGATCTGTTAACACCTCACAAGACACGCCATAAAGATAGTGTCTCCAAATCTTAAGCACGTGAATATGGCTGCTAACTCCAAATCATGTACTGGGTAGTTCTTCTCATAGGGCTTTCAACTGATTCGAAGCATAAACAGTCACCCTACCATCTTGCGTCCAAACACACCCAATGCCAACCCGTGAAGCATCACAATAGACTATACATGAACCTGATGTTGAAGGCAAAAATAGAATTGGAGTTGTAGTTAAGGTTGTCTTGAGCTTCTGAAATCTCTCCTCACACTCGTCAGACCACGTGAACGGGCACCCTCCTGAGTTAATCTAGTCAAATGAGCTACAATGGACGATAAATCCTCCATGAAGTGGTGATAATACCCAACCAAACCTAGGAAACTCCGGATCTTAATGGCAGTAGAAGGTTTGGGCCAACTCTAAACTGCCTGAATCTTCTTCGGATATACCTTAATCCCCTCACTAGACACCACATGACCCAAGAATGCCACTGAGTCTAGCCAAAACTTGCACTTGGAGAACATAGCATATAACTTCTTCTCCTTCAAAGTCATGAGTACAATCCACAAGTGTTGCTCATGCTCCTCACGACTACGAGAATACACCAATATATCATCAATAAAACAATGACGAAGGAATGCAGATATGGCTAAAACACGTTGTTCATCAAGTGCATGAAAGTTGCTAGGGCATTGGTCAGCCGAAAAGACATCACCAAAAACTCATAATGGCCATCACGGATCTTGAAAGCCGTTTTAGGAATATCTAAAGCACTTATCTTAAATTGATGATACCTCAATCGCAAGTAAATCTTTGAAAATACCCTAGCACCCTGAAGTAGATCAAATAAATTATCAATATGCGGTAGTGGATACTTGTTCTTGATAGTAACTTTGTTCAATTTCCTGTAGTCAATGCACATCCTAATTGAACCGTCTTTCATCTTCAGAAACAGTACCGGTGTACCCCAAGGTGACAGGCCATATGAAACCCTTATCAAAGAATTCTTGAAGTTGTTCCTTTAATTCCTTCAACTCAGTTGGAGCCATGCGATATGGTAAAATGGATATAGATTGAGTACCCGGTACCAGATATCCGTATCGGGTCGCATGTATGATAGGTCTACTAGAAACACAACTGGGAACTGCCTCACTACAAGAACAAACTCAATGGTAGGAGTATCAGCACTAACATTTCTCACAAAGGCTAGGTACGTCAAGCACCCCTTCTCAACTATCCACTCACTGTCGCGCCCCCTTTTTCCCTCCGCAGAGAGGAATCCGGGTTTCGACATTCATGGAGGTGTAATGACTCATTTTCTTTTGGGAATCGAGTATTACATTTTGAAAAGTCGCCACCTAACGATTTTAAAGGTGTGTTAGGGCACCTACAGGGTTCATCTACAATTACATTTGATAACCAGAGATAGGGTAAGGGCTTGAAATTATCCTAAGGGGAAGGTGTTAGGCACCCCTCAGGATCCACTAGTGTGCTTCCCGGCCAGACAATTTTTTGTGAATTTGTGCAATTAGCAAGTAGATAAGTAAGGATCACATAGCAGGGGATTTAGGTAGAAATACACAAGCATTTGAAAAGCGATTAATAAAAGCAAGGTTTTGAATAGAGTTATAATCTAAGCATGCTTATGAGTGTAGAGGGTCCTAGGTTTGTCTGTAATATGGATCACATCAGTGCAATGCCCGGTAATCGCTCCTTCGGAAGGGGCTACGCGTGGCATTAGCGCACCGGTCATCATATCCATATCTACCCTTTCCCACCCGTGAAGGTAATTAAGCGAGGTTTGGTCTCGATTCTTATTGCATGCCGTTACCCATCCCTTCCTATCAGTCCCGGAGGTTAGGACTCCTATCATATAAGAAGGAGGTTCTAGGCAGACCCTCAGGTTTAAAGGCAAAATACTAAGGCGACATATAATACAGGTAGGACTACATTTAAAGGGGGAAAAACACAGAAAACGAATAGGAGGTTCAAATATACCTCCCTAGATAATGCACATAGACATCATGACTTATACACAATTAAGGTCTGAATTTTAAAATCTTAAAGCAGCGTGTTTGAGTGATAACATCAGAACCAGATTTATCACATGACTCAAAAAAGAAGTCCGAATCAGGTTTGCTTACTGATTTTAACAGTTGATGATTAAACAAAGCAGTTCCAGTTTTATTAAGGGTATTACCTAAGGCTTGCCTAGGCGTAAAGCGATATGCAGCAATTATTCAGAATTATTGAGACAGTTGGAGATTATTTTACCCTAAGAGCATGTTGTTCTAGTTGCAGAGATTGTAGTAAAAACATCACAATATGAAAATTATTACTTTACTACCTTTTTCATGAGTTGATAATTAACTGGGCGTTTTTAAGCAAAATGCAAACAGGATCCTAGAACATGATATCTATTATGCATGTATAAGACCCATGATGCAGAACTCCTAGAACAGGATTTCTAAATGTATATGGCAGGATTGCAGAATTTCCTAAGAGCAGGATTTCTAAATGCATACATGAACCCTAAGCATGGTTTCTATGCGTAGTTTAGGAATATAAACCTAATAACATGTATTCTACCCTTAACCATTATAGCATGCATATTCTCCCATCCCTTTTCACTAGCCACCCCAGTACTTGTTTACAAATTATTACAGACCATGTGATTGAATTACATAAACATAAATGAAAAATAAGAGGTTACAACTATATGAAGCCTGATTCTGACTTCCTCTCTAAGTTACGCAATAAACCACCTCAAATGCTAATATTATTCCAGCTTTCCCTCATATCTGGGTGTATCAGAGTTCCCTAAGGACCTCAAGGGGTCCCGGGCAGTGCTCAAACCCAGATTTTATGGTTAAGACAGAGTAAATGCAGTGCAGAAAAGGCCAGCTTTCATGCATCCAAGTTTAGAGGGAGCTCAAGGGTCCCAAAGCAAGGCTCACACAAAAGGGGCAGAACCTAATAACCTAAGAGTATAGTGAAAGTGCTTGACATAGACTCAAACGAGTAGAGTTGGAAAACAATCTTGAAAACAGCATGTTTGAAATAAGTTTGTAAAAAATTGCAGAAGGATTGCTTGGTGAAAAAATAGTTTTTTGAAACGGAAAGGGGATAGGAGCAACAGGAACACATGCAGGATAGGTTCAAATAACAGTACAGTTTCAGGAGTTTCAACCAGGGAAGTAGGGGTTGGGGACACAGAGGGTCAAAATTAAAACACATAATTAGTCATGAATCAAGTACATTAGGAGAAATGCTCGTTGAAGAACATAAACAGAAACAAGTAAACATACTAATTACATTTGAACAAAAGAGGGCAGGATTTTAAGCATGCTGAGTAAAGCAATAAGTAAAAGTGCAACAGCATGAGTCATTAAGTCATTGCAGAAAGAGACAGTGATTGACAACAAGGGAACACATAGGTTTGAGTTTCTGAATTTAAACTAGGGACATACCAGTTGAAGAAGCAAAGTGCAGGAAAAGAAAAGTAAAGCAATCAGAATTCCACAGTCTAGCCTTGGCTTTCAGCCGGCCAGACAAAATAGTAGCACAAGTAGTAGAGAAAGAAAGAGAGTTTAAATGTGTAAGTGTGTGTTTTGAACTCAGTTGTTCGTGTCTTGTTAATGAAAACATTAGGGTATTTATAGCTTTAAAACGAGTAGAGAAATAAGGTAACAAGTAAAAGTTTAACACAAATATGGAAATAATCACAATCAGAATCAATTAATACAAGTACTTCCCCTAATCAAGGAGTTACAACCCAAACGGATACTACAGGGATAATTAAGGAAAGAGAATCAGTTTGAGAAAGATTGATTTTACCATATAAGGGCTAGTAAAAAGTATAGAGTAAATAATCGAGTCTAAGTACAAAATATACTTAATTTTGGGAAAGGAATCAGCAAGGTAAAACATCACAGTAAATAAAGGGAATCAATCAATTTATACAAAACGAGTGAAACCAGGGGTTTATAAGAAAATATGTGCAATTAGTCGTGACTTGAGGAAATCAAGATCAATCAAGAAAGAATCATGATTCTGCACTTCGCCATATAAATAGAGAAGAAGAATGAACATGCAAGGCCAATCATATTAGCAAAAGAAGCAACCACGTAAACATACAACAGTAACAGGAGTAGGCTAGGGCTCAGTAGTAAAAGAACCTAATCGAAGCATAGTAGTCAACAAAGTCAAGCAGTCACATAGAACCAGAAACGAAGGAAACAGTCTAACACATAGCAACAGGTAAAGGAGATCTTTTTTTTTAAACTCTGAGTAATAGGTGAGAAGACTTTTAAGAAATTAGGGTTTTAACAATAGTCGAGTAAAAGAAAAATGGTAAGTACTCTGAATCAGTCAAGGCAAACATAGGAAAAGGATCTAACCACAAAGAACCCAATCAAAACAGACATATAAACAAATAAACAAAGACAGTTTCAGAACCCCAGATAGAACCCAAACATTTAGGGTTTTCAATACGATGAACCAGGTAGAAGAAAAAACATAAGTGAACCGTTTAAACGTAGTAAAATCATAAGACAATACTGAAAATCAGAAGAGAAGTCTTTTAAAGGAGGTTAAGAAAACCCTAATCTTTGAAGACGAAGAGCCACTTCGAAAAATCGGAAAAACCTTTGAGAAAACACTAGGAGGTTCATGACACACACATATCTAATACATATTCGAAAGAAAATCGAAGGTCTTTAAGGCTAGGGTTTCGGAGAACCCAGAAAAAGTAAGAAACTTTGAAAAGTTATCGATTTAGCCGGAAAAGCCATGGATCTGACTCGAAAGGCCAGGGATGGCCGGGAAAAGACCATGGATAGAAGTTGAGCAAGGACTAGATCAGATCTCTTCGAGATCTATCCATGAAATCACAAAAGCGGGCCACCAGGAGACATAAGAGACCGGTATACGACTCGAACAGCCATGGGAGTCCATGGATTGAGTGGGGATTGAAGGGGATTAGGGTGGTGGCGGCTAGGGTTAGCTTTAGGTTTCAGAAAGAATTGGAGAGGAGAGGGGATTCAAGGGTGGCGGACTGGTGAGAAATGATTTAGGGTAGGGGGTCGTTTGGATTTAAAAATGGGTTTGGGAGATCAACTGTCGAGATTAGAGTGGGTAGGTGGGTCGGGTTATAAAATTGGGTTTGGTCTTGGTCCGGTGGGTATAATTGGGTTGGTAATTGGAGTTTGATTTAGGCTATAATTGAAATACAAAAGGGGCTGTTATTTAAATAGCAGTTTTCCCTTTTTAATTTATAAAAAATAGCAAATAGTTTCTGAAAATAAATTTAAAGTACTAAAGTGTTTTATAATACATAATTAACAATTTTAAAAATGTAGGATCCAATTTTATGCGTATAAAACATAATTAAACCTTAAAACGGCTAATATTGCAATTATGTGCAATTAAGCTTTAAAAAATACTAAATACAATTGTAAAAATATGTAAAAATTACCTTAGCCATATTTTGGCATAAATATAAAAATCCAATAGAATAATTCTCAAGATAATCATCTTGAAAATAATTATTGGGGATTTTATGGATAAAATGGGGAAAATAAGTCAATTTAAGCCTTTAAGAATTATGGAAAAAAATAATAAAACACTTGGACATGCTTATGTATGCATATATGCTATTTTGAAGGTGTTTTGCATATTGAAAATATATAGAGAAAATTGGGTATCAACACTCACCAGGACCTTCAATTTGGTATATAATATATCCATAAAATACCTCATATAACACACGAAATGTATTGCTCAAAAAGCTTCAGCGCCACACCTGCTTGTCACCTATGCAGTATGCGTAGTCTTGCAAAACTGCAACTATTTCTCTACTCCGATGTCGTATCGAAAATACTGTTTAATGAGTTGGAAACTAGACTCATAGATATTCAATATGGTAGGTAGATCATCCAATAATTCCAAGTATATTGGGAGAAAAGCTCAGCTATTTTTGACCTAATTTTCAGCACATTATGAATGTAACTTGTGATGACCTTTGCCAACTTTTGTTCCGCAACTTGCATGACTTCAAAATGTAGCACACAACTAATATACTACTCAAATAACTCATATAATAATGTCCTTATCGTGTTAAGAACCCTAGTCTCACCCCAAAGTACATGCTATAACATTCCAAACTTTGTCGACTTTCGACGAAACTTATTTTCTTCAATTGGTTTAGCTTTCAAGCTTTCCAACCCTCTTGGTACTCGTTATTCATGATCTTAAATATTTGTAACCTCCATGGTAACATGATTAACTTACTTTATATTCTTCCAAATATAATATTATTTCTGAGCTTGAATCAATTCTCTTACGATGTACTCTCACGTACAAAAACATAGGTATAGGTCCATTACTATATTTATGACTTGTCTGCCAAATTTGGTGAGAAACGGAGTTGGTTTGACATGATTGGGACATTCGGTTGTTAAAATAGAAGTTCTAATGTTTTCTTGAAAATTTCATTTGATTTGGTGTCTGATTCGTAGTTCTAGGTACGATTTTGGCATTTTAATCGCGCGAGGGAGTCCGGATTATATTTTTGGACTTGTGTGCATATTTGGTTTGGAGCCCCGAGGAATCGGGTGAGTTTCGGATAGCCTACGAACCTTTTGAACTTATGGAAAATTTATGGTTTTCATTTCAACAGGTGTCTGGTAAAAGCTTCTTTGTGATAGCGAATATACTCCCGCGATTGCGAAGGGTATGTTGGGACAAGGGGAGAAATGTTCTATGCAAACGTGAGGTTAAGGTCGTGAACGCAAATAGTGGTGGGATCACTCTTCGCGAACGCATGTGACTCTACGCGAACTCATATGCTAATCGAGCTGCTGCTTCGTGATCGCGTCAGGCCCTTTGCGAACGCGAAGAAGGCCTAGCCTATAGTGATTTAAATTTTCAACAATGGGATTTCTCACATTTTTCATAAACCTTCCATTAGAGCTCGGCCTAGAGGCGATTTTGAAGAGAAAACTCACGTCAATTCATAGGTTTGCACACTTTAACTCATTTTCATACATTTGTAACATCAATCATTAATTTATAGCCCTAATCTTTGTTCTTCCATGGTAGAGAACTAGGGATTTAGGAAGAATTGGGGTTTTTCGCAAATTAGATATTTAGACCACAATTTTAGGTTGGATTCCGAAACTAATTACATAATCGGGCTCAGGGGTGAATGGGTAAATGGGTTTTTGTCCGAACCTCGGGTTTTGACCAAGCAGGCCCGGGTTTGATTTTTGACTTTCTGGGGAGAAGTGTGGAAATCCTAAATTTATGCATTGTAATTGATTCCTTTAGAAATATTTGACATTATTGAGTCAATTGCGGTTAGATACGAGTGATTTGGAGGCAGATTCTAGGGGAAAGGCCCGGTAGAGCTCTGAGTTGACTGCGGAGTGAGGTAAGTGTTGAGTTTAGCCTTGATTTGAGTTAATTAGGAACCCTTGGACAATGTGCTAAGTAATTTCATGTGTTGTGGCGTAAATGCGAGTTGTCGAGTGCTTATACGCCGCCTGATTACTTGTTTCCCTATTTTCCGCTTTTCCTTAATTATTTCCTTCCATGCCTTAACTGTTTTGTGCTTTAAATGCCTCTCATGCTTTATTTGCTACCTGTTAATCATTGTTTCTCACGTTAAAAATGTTAGAGCTTTCCATGCTTTCATGACTCGCGGTTATTGCTTTAATTGACTTACTTGCACCTCTTAATTGTCATTTACCGTTCTTGTCTTGCTGTGTAATATTACATATGTTAATTCTCGAATTTGGTAAAAGGCTTTCTTTCTGATTCAGCTTCATATTTGTCAATCGTAGAGGTTCTTGTTATTTGAGTTTTGGATTTGATTGTATTCACTGAATGGTGGGATCGAGTTTCGTGCCATAACAAGTGAAATAAGGGTGGATTGATATGGTGTAATAATGGTAAATTTGTATTAATATGGTGGGATCGTGTTGCATGCCGCGACATGGGAAATATGGGTGGACTGATATGGTGAAATAAGGGTGAATTATGATACTGATTTTGTAATACAGTGGGATCAGGTTGCGCGCCGCAACATATATTTATTTATGATTCTTGATATTGTTACGGTGGAATAAGGGAGGATTGTACTGTACGGTGGGATCGGGTTGCGCGCCGCAACAATCTATGTGTTTCTATTTCCTTGAGTTGTGTTGGTTTTAGGTATTTTCATTCGAAACTCTAAGGATTGGTAAATTCTGATAGTCACTGGTTTTTCTTGAGGATTTAACTATTATCTTCTGTTAACTGTCTTATTTTGTTCTGTACTCTCTTCTCTTATTTTTATTATATACTGCGTACATGATATAGTGTATGTGACCTGCCTTAGCGTCGTCACTACTTCTTCGAGGTTAGGCTCAGGACTTAGAGACTATATGGGGTCGGTGGTACTCATACTACACTCTGCACTTCTACTGCAGATTTTGGAGTTGGTCCTAGCGACGATTATTAGCGTGCTCGGATTGGCCAGCTTTATGGAGATTTGAGGTACAGCTGCTCAGCGTCCGCAGCTCCTTGAGTCCCCTTTCCTTTTTATTTAGCTATATACTTTCCTTCTGACAGCTTTATGTTTTATTCAAACCTTTATTTGTACTATTCTAGTAGCTCGTGCACTTGTGATACTAGGTCCAAGGTTGTATTAGATATTTTAGTTGTTAATGCTTCCGCACGTTACTTTGGATTATTACAATTATTTCAGTTCTTTCTTATCATTTATTTTCAACTGTCAAAAATGGATAAATTTTTCTAACGTTGCTTGCCTAGCAAGTGAAATGTTAGGCGCCATCACGGTCCTGATGGTGGGAATTTTGGGTCGTGACATGTCGGTATCAGAGCACAAGATTACATAGGTCTCACGAGTCATGAGCAAGCTTCGTAGAGTCCGGGGGATCGGTACGGAGACGTCTGTACCTATTTGCCATAAGCTATAGAGTTTAGGAACAATTTAACTTCTATTCATCTATGTCATGCGATCTTATTCTATCATTGATGATTGAACTCTTCTATTCTTGTTTCCTTGCATATGGCAAGAACACGTACTGAATCTTTAGTTGGGCAGCAGTTGGAGCCCCCAGCAGCAGCTCCTACGAGGGGTAGAGGTCGAGGCTGAGCTCGCGCCAGAGGTCGAGGCAGAGGTCGAGGCTGAGGTCGCGCCAGAGGCTGAGGCAGAGGTAGAGCTCATCCTAGAGCTCGAGCAGCAGCAGCAGTAGTGGAGCCTCAGGTAGATTTTGATGAGAAGGTTTCATCTCAGACGGTACCTTGGACCAGCTCAGGTCTGGAGGGGTTTATCGCCACCCTAGTTCTTCAAAATGATCTAGTCAATTTGGTGGGCCTTATGGAGAGTGTGGCCCAGACCGGTACATTTCCTGTAGCACCAGCCGTCTCTCAGGCTGGGGGAGGAGCACAGACTCCCGCTACTCACACCCCGAAGTAGATGGTTCCCCAGTATCCGACACCAGATGCCCCTGCCAGTTGGGGTAGTTCAGCCAGTTGTTGCGGCACATGCCGGTAATAGGCCCGCCATGTCTTCTATGGGATTATTGAGATTGGACAAGTTTACCAAGCTCTTCCTAGTTCACTTCAGTGGTGCACCTTCTGAGTAATCACATGATTATCTTGACCGCTGCCATGTGGTGCTGTGGAATTTTGGTATAGTTGAGACCAATAGGGTCGATTTTGCTGTGTTTCAGATAAGGGGTTCTGCCAAGAGATAGTGGAAGGATTATGTATCTACCAGACCATCTAGATCGCCTACTCTTACTTGGGACCAATTCTTTCAGCTATTTCTAGAGAAGTTCCTTCCTATCACACTCAGGGAGGATTACCGTAGGCAGTTTCAGCGTCTCCAGCAGGGCAGTATGTCAGTCACTCAGTACGAGACCACTTTTATGGATCTAGCTCATCATGCCTTTATCTTGCTTCTTACTGATAGGGGGAGGGTGAGGAGGTTTATTGATGGACTCATTCATCCTATCAGGCTACAGATGGCCAAGGAGACCGGGGGTAAGATTTCCTTTCAGATGGATGCTAATGTTGCTAGGCGGATCGAGATGGTTCTTGCATAGGAGAAAGGGCAGACAAGAGGCCTCGTCATTCCGTTGGTATTAGTGGTGCCTCATTTGGAGGCAGGAGTACTTTTGGTAGGGGCCATCCTCCCAAGCCATTTCAGTTGGTGCTTAAGGCATCCCACAATGCTTCAGGGAGTCGTGGTCCTTATGTGCCTTATTTTGGGCAGCCAGCCTATAGTGCACCATCAGCTCCTATTAGTGCACCTCTAATTCAGAGTTTATCATCGTGGTTATCCAGCCCATACAGGTCAGTCTCAGTTTCAGCAGCCATATCACTATGATGGATGTTTTGAGTCTCAGTTCTCGTGCCATGATGTTGGCACTAGTTGCACCACCGCCCGCTCAGCTAGCTAGAGGCAGGGTTCAGGCAGCCTGAGGTGGAGGTCAAGCCGTTAAAGGTGGAGGTCAGGCTGCTAGAGGTGGAGGTCAGGTCGCTAGAGGTGGAGGCCAGCCTGCTAAAGCCCACCCTAAGGATGTAGTTCAGAGTGGTGGGGCCTAGCCTCGATGTTATGCTTTCCCAGTTAGGCCTGATTCTGATCATCTGACGCTATTATCACAAGTATTTTTCCAGTTTGCCGTAGAGATGCTTCAGTTCTATTTGATCAGGGCTCTACTTATTCCTACGTGTCATCCTATTTTGCTTCATATCTGTTGTGCCTCGCGATTCTTTGAGTGCTCCTGTGTATGTGACAACACCTATAGGAGATTCGACTATGGTAGATCGTGTCTATCGTTCGTGTGTGGTTACTATTGGAAGTCCTGAGACTAGCGTAGATCTTCTACTTCTCGATATGGTATATTTTGATGTTATCTTGGGCATGGATTGGCTATCATCTTATCATGCTATATTGGATCGTCACACCAAGACGGTGATCTTAGCCTTGTCGGAATTGCCTAGATTAGAGTGGAGGGGGGCTCCTGGCCATTCTACCAGAAGGGTTATCTCTTATGTGAAGGTTCAGCATATGGTTGAGAAAGGGTGTCTAGCTTATTTGGCTTATGATCGCAATTCTAGTGCGGAGGTTCCTTCCATGGATTCAGTACCAGTTGTTTTGTGAGTTTCTAGAGGTGTTTCCTGTAGATCTACCAAGAATGCCTCCCGATAGAGATATTGACTTCTGTATGGTTTGGCTCTGGGCACTCGGCCCATTTCTATTCCTCTACACAGTATGGCCCCGCCAGAGTTGAAATTATTGAAGGAGCAGTTGCAAGATTTACTTGATAAGGGCTTCATTAGACCTAGTGTCTCACCCTGGGGTGTGCCTGTGTTGTTTGTGAAGAAGAAAGATGGATCGATGAGGATGTGTATAGATTACCAGCAGTTAAACAAAGTCACCATCAAGAATAAGTATCCATTGCCAAGGATTGATGACTTATTTGATCAGCTTCAGGGTGCCAAGGTGTTTTCGAAGATTGATTTGAGCTCTAGCTACCATCAATTGAGGATTAGGGCATTCGATGACCCTAAGATAACTTTTCGGACTCGATATGGGTATTATGTGTTTCTAGTAATGTCATTTGGGCTGACGAATGCCCCAGCACCATTTATGGATTTGATGAACCGGGTGTTCAAGCCCTACTTGAATTCCTTTCTGATTGTGTTTATTGATGATATCTTGATATATCCCCACAGTTGAAAGAAGCATGAGCAGCATCCTTGGATTGTACTTCAGACTCTGAGAGACAACCAGTTATATGTCAAGTTTTCAAAGTGCGAGTTTTCATTGGACTCGGTCGCTTTCTTGGGGCATGTCTTATCGACAGAGGGCATAAAGGTGGATCCTAAGAAGATTGAGGCAGTTCAGAACTGGCCTAGACCCATTTTAGCTACGGAGATCCAAAGTTTCTTGGGTTTGGCGGGATATTATCATCGGTTCGTGGAAGGGTTTTCATCTATAGCAACCCCATTGACTAGGTTAACTAAGAAGGGTAACCCATTCAGATGGTCAGACGAGTGTGAGGTGAGCTTTCAAAAGGTCAAGACTGCTTTAACTACGACACTAGTGTTGGTGTTGCCCACGAGTTCATGATCTTACACGGTGTATTGTGATGCATCTCGTATTGGGCTCGGTGCAGTATTGATGCAGGATGACAGGGTGATTGCATGTGCATCGCGGAAATTGAAGGTTCATGACAAAAATTATCCTATTCATGACTTAGAGTTGGCCGTCATTGTTCATGTGTTAAAGATTTGGAGGCGTTATCTTTACAGCGTGTCGTGCGAGGTATTCACTGATCATCGGAGCTTGCAGTATTTGTTCAAACAAAAGGATATCAATTTGAGGCAGAGGAGGTGGCTGAGATATTGAAAGACTTGAGTAGAAAGGCAGTGAATATGGGCAGCCTTGCGTACATTCCAGTCAGTGAGAGAGCGCTTGCATCAGACATTCCGGATTTGGCCAATCAGTTCGTGAGGATGATGTTTCAGAGCCTAGCAATGTTCTAGCTTGTACAGTCGCTCGGTCTTCCTTGTTTGATTTCATCAGGGAGCGGCAGTATGATGATCCTCATTCGCTTGTCCTTAGGGACACAGTGCAGCACGGTGGTGCCAAGCAGGTTACTATTGGGGATGATGGAATTTTGAGGATGCAGGGTCGTATTTGTGTGCCCAATGTAGATGGACTTTGTGAGTTGATTCTTGAGTAGGCCCACAGTTCCTGGTATTCTATTCATTCGGGTGCCGCCAAGATGTATCAGGACTTGTGGCAGTATTAATGGTGGAGAATGATGAAGAAGGATATCATTTCATATGTAGCTCGGTGTCTAAATTGTCACCAAGTAAAGTATGAGCATGAAAGACCTCATGGTTTGCTTCTGAAGTTAGATATTTCTGAGTGGAAGTAGGAGCGTATGACTATGGACTTTGTTGTTGGACTCCCATAGACGCAGAGGACGTTCGATGCGGTATGGGTTATTGTGGACAGGTTGACCAAGTCAGCGCATTTCATTCCTGTGGCAGTTACCTATTCTTTAAAGCAGTTGGCTGGGATCTACATCCGCGAGATCGTCCGTCTTCACTGCCCGTGTCTATCATCTTTGATAGAGGTACGCAGTTCACCTTGCACTTCTGGAGGGCAGTACAGCGCGAGATGGGCATGTAGGTTGAGTTGTGCACAACATTTCATCCTTAGACAAACGGACAGTCTGAACGCACTATTCAGATATTAGAGGATATGCTCTTCGCTTGTGTTATAGATTTCGAGGGTTATTCGGATCAGTACTTGCCACTTGCGGAGTTTGCCTACAATAACAACTACCAGTAGAGCATTTAGATGCCTCCCTATGAGGCATTATACGGGAGGTGGTGTTGATCTCCAGTTGGATGGTTCAAGTCAGGGAAGGCTCGGTTGTTGGGTAGAGATTTGGTAAAGGATACCTTGGATAAGGTCAAGATTATTCAAGATCGACTTCGCACAACTCAGTCCAGGCAGAAGAGTTATGCCAACCGTAGAGTTCGTGATGTTGCATTCATGGTCGGAGAGTGGGTGTTGCTCCGATTTTCACCCATGAAGGGTGTGATGAGGTTCGGGAAGAAGGGCAAGTTGAGCCCTAGGTACATCAGACCCTTTGAGATTCTTCAGAGAGTGGGCGAGGTGGCCTACAAGCTCGCGTTGCCACCTAGTTTATCAGTAATCCGTCCGGTGTTCTATGTGTCCATGCTCCGAAAGTATCACGATGATCAGTTCCATGTGTTAGATTTTAGCTCAGTCCGGTGTGACAAGGATTTGACTTATGAGGAGGAGTCGGCGGCTATTCTAGCCCGGCAGGTTCGACAGTTGAGGTCAAAGAGTTATCCTTCAGTTCGAGTGCAATGGAAAGGTCAGTCGGTCTAGGCAGCTACTTGGGAGTCCGAGTCGAACATGCGGAGTAGATATCCACACCTTTTCACCAGTCCAGGTACTTTTCTATGTTTGTTCGAGGACAAACGATTATTTTAGAGGTGGACAATGAGATGACTCGATAGGTCATCTAGAGTTTTAAACCCTAATTCTGTAGTTCAAAACCTCATATATCTTATTTAAGCCTTCCTCGATTTGTGTGCGCAGTTCATGTTGTTTTCCGGTAGGGTTTTATGTTAAAAAATTGTTAAAATATGAAATTTTGACTTAAAAATCGATTTGAGTTGACTTCGGCCAACATTTTGAGAAAACAGTCCCGAATCCGTGTTTTGATGGACCCAGTGGTTCCGTATCGTAATTTTAGACCTGGTTGTATGCCCAGAATCGAATTCGGAGGTCCCTAGCTCGAGTTATTGTTTTTTGTCGAAAATTGGAAATTTAAAGTTTTACTGAATTTAATGATTTGACTAATGTTTGCTTTGTTGATATTGGGTCCGTATTTTGGTTTCGGAACTCGGTATAGGTCCATTACTATATTTATGACTTGTCTGCCAAATTTGGTGAGAAACGGAGTTGGTCTGACGTGATTCGGAAGTCCGGTTGTTAAAATAAAACTTCTAATATTTTCTTCAAAATTTCATTTGATTTGGTGTCTGATTCGTAGTTCTAGGTGCGATATTGGCATTTTGATCACGCGAGCGAGTCCGTATTATGTTTTTGGACTTGTGTGCATATTTGGTTTGGAGCCCTGAGGGCTCGGGTGAGTTTCTGATAGCCTACAGACCTTTTGAACTTAGGGAAAATTGTTGGTTTTCATTTCAGCTGGTGTCTAGTAAACGCTTCTTCACGATCACGAATATACTCCTGCGATCGCGAAGATTAAGTAGGGACTAGGGGAGAAACGTTCTATGTGAACGCAAGGTAAAGGTCGTGAATGTGAAGCAGTGGCAGGATCACCCTTCGTGAACGCGACCAATACTACGCGAACGCGATGGGTATTGGGCATGGGAGGGGGATAAGTTGGGTGTTCTATGCGAACACGAGCCAAGGCTCACAAACGCGATGGTCAGTGGGGACAGATCATTACGAACACCTGCGACCCTTTGCAAACGCGTATGCTAATCGAGATGCTGCTTCACGATTGCGTCAGGCCCTTCGCGAATGCGAAGAAGGCCTGACGCCTAGATATTTAAATGTTCAACAACGGGATTTCTCCCTTTTTTCATAAACCTTCCTTTAGAGCTCGGCCTAGAGGCGATTTTGAAGAGAAAACTAAACACCAATTCATAGGTTTGCACACTTTAACTCTTTTTCTTCCATTTCCAACATCAATCATTAATTTTTAGTCCTAATCTTTGTTCTTCCATGGTAGAAACTAGGGATTTAGGAAGAATTGGGACTTTTTGCAAATTAGGGATTTAGACCACAACTTGAGGTCTGATTTCGAAACTAACTACATAATCGGGCTCAGGGGTGAACGAATAAATGGGTTTTGGTCCGAACCTCGGGTTTTGATCAAGCGGGCCCGTGGTCGATTTTTGACTTTTTGGGGAAAAGTGTGCAAAACCTAAATTTATGCATTGTAATTGATTCCTTTAGCAACATTTGACATTATTGAGTCACTTGTGGTTAGATACGAGTGGTTTGGAGGCGGATTCTAGGGGAAAGGCCCCTGTAGAGCTCTGAGTTTACTGCGGAGTGAGGTAAGTGTTGAGTCTATCCTTGATTTGAGGGAATTAGGAACCCTCAGACTATGTGCTAAGTGAATTTCATGTGTTGTGGCGTATATGCGAGGTGATGAGTGCTTATACGCTGCTGAATTACTTATTTCCCTGATTTTTTCCGCTTTTCGTTAATTATGTCCTTCCATGCCGTAATTGTTATGCGCTTTAAATGCCTCTCACATTTATTTGCTACCTGTTAATCATTGTTTCTCATGCTAAAAAAGTTTGACCTTTCCATGCTTTCATGACTCACTGTTATTCCTTTAATTGAATTACTTGCACCTCTTAATTGTCATTTACCGGACTTGTCTTGCCGTGTAATATTACATATGTGAATAATCAAATTTGGTACGAGGCTTTCTTTCATGATTCGGCTTCATATTTGTCAATCGTAGAGGTTCTTGTGATTTGAGTTATGGATTTGATTATATTAATTGAATATTTGATACTGATATGGTGGGATCAGGATGCACGCCACAACAGGTTAAATAAGGGTGGATTTATATGGTAGAATAAGGGTGAATTTGTATTGATATGGTGGGATCGGGTTGCACGCCACAACAGGGGAAATAAGGGTGGATTGATACGGTGAAATAAGGGTGAATTATGATACTAATTTTGTTATATGGTGGAATCGGGTTGCGCGCCGCAACATATATTTATTTATGATTGTTGATATTGTTACGGTGGAATAAGGGATGATTGTGCTGTACGGTGGGATCGGGTTGCGTGCCGCAACAATCTCTGTGTTTCTATTTCCTTGAGCTGTGTTGGTTTTCGGTATTTTCATTCGAAACTTTAAAAATTGGTAAATTCTGATCGTCACAGGTTTTTCTTGAGGATTTAGATATTATCTTTAGTTAACTTTCTTATTTTGTTCCGTATTTTCTTCTCCTGTCTTTATTATATATTGTGTATAGGTTATAGTGGAAGTGACCTGTCTTAGCCTCGTCACTACTTCGTCGAGGTTAGGCTCGGCACTTACAGAATACATGGGGTCGGTTGTACTCATACTACACTCTAAGGCGGTTATTTGCATGCTTGGATTGGCCAACTTTGTGGAGACTTGAGGTGCAGCTGCTCAGTGTCCGCAGCTCCTAGAGTCCCATTTCCTTTTTATTTAGCTGTACTTACATTCATACAACTTTATGTTTTATTCAGACCTTTATTTGTATCATTCTAGTAGCTTGTGCACTTGTGACACCGGGTCCAGTGTTGTATCAGATATTTTAGTTGTTATAGCTTCCGCACTTTACTTTGGATTATTAAAGTTATTTCAGTTCTTTCTTATCATTTAATTTGAATTGTCAAAAAAGGATAAATTATTCTAACGTTGGCTTGCCTAGCAAGTGAAATCTTAGGCGCCATCACGGTCCCGACGGTGGAAATTTTGGGTCGTGACACAACGTCACGATCTTAGCGTGACAATCAAGAATAGAATGATATGGTGACAACCAATCAATGCCTTAAATCAAATTAAGATCTACCATATGAAGCAATAGAAGATCACCCTTTATCCCCCAATAGTGACCTAACAAGAATGATAGATAGGGTCCACCACAATAGAATCCCCATCGGGTGTGGACATATAAACAGGATCATCCAAAGAATCATGAGACAAATCCAAATATGAAGAAAAATAGATGACACGTACAAATAAGTAGAATCTGGATCAAATAAAACTGATGCATCTATATGACAGACCGCAACAATACATTTAATGATGGCATCTGATGCAACTACCTCAGTCCTACTAGGGAAAGCGTAAGAACGAGCTTGGCCTCCCCCTCTAGGACGTCCTCTACCCACCTATCCTCCACCCCTAGCTGGCTATGCAGATGGAGTAGCAACTACAGCGGGAACATAGCCTGAGTAATCTGCTAAGTTCCACCCCTCTGAATCTAGGATAATATCTCATAATGTGCTTAGTATCACCACAATCAAAACATCCCTCTACGGGCGAGGTTGTTTGCACTGTGTCTTCATCGGACGACTGGAATAACCATTGTAGGAACCCTATGCACAATGTGCACTGAAAGATGGTTGCCCGATATGATTACCCTGAGGTCGCTGGTTAGTTGGATCACAACGAGTAACCTCAAGTGCAGACTGAACTAGTCGGTTGATATGACCTATGCCATGGTGTAGCTTGTCCCTAGAGTAGGAGCACCCAAATCCTCCAAAACCACGGGCTTCATAGCCTCCCTGTCCTACCTCTCCTGACCGCAGATATGCTCGAACCTCCTAGAAATCTCCACAACCTGATGAAATAGAGTCTCAGTCTCCAACTCCCGTGTCATCCCAAATTTGAGGTTGTAGGTGAGTCCCTAAATAAATTTACAGACTCTCTCTCTCTAATAGTGGTGTAACAACCCGATCCTTTTTGAGATTCGACATTCTTTTTGGTGGTTTAAGTTATCGAGTAGCTTTGTATTGTGTATTATGACTTGTATGTATGGTCGGTTTCGATTTTCGTGCATTTTGAAGTTGATATGGAAGCATGGTTCTCATTTTAGAAGCATAAGTGGTAAGAGTTGGCCGCAGTTTGAATTTTTTTGTAGACGACTCCGAAATAGTATTTTGATGATTCCAATAGCTTTGTATGGTGATTTTAGACTTAGGCGTTTATTCAGATTAGGATTTGGAGGTCCGTAGGTTGATTGATGCATTTTGGTAAAAGTTAGAAAGTTGAAGGTTTGGAAGGTTGAGAGATTTGACTCGGAGTTGACTTTCTTAATATCAGATTCGGATTTTGATTTCAGGAGTTGGTATAGCTCCGTTGTGTCATTTAGTATTTGCATGCAAAATACGAGGTCATTCCGAATTGGTTTGATATGTTTCGACGCGAGTTTGGGAAGTTGAAAATTTATTGGTTTGTTAGGCTTGATTGAGGTGTGATTTGTAGTTATGTTGTTGTTTGATGTGATTTGAGGCCTCGAGAAGGCCCGCATGGTGTTTTGGGATTGGTTGGTGTGATTGGACGGGGTCCCTGGGGCCTCGGGCGTGTTTCCGACGAGTTTCAGGTCATTTCCATGTTTTGGAGGAGGTCTGGTTCTGGACTTTCGCATCTGTGCATTGTGGAGCGCAAATGCATAACCGTTTCTGCTTGATGTTTGTCACTTCTGCTAATTCTTTTATGGTCATGCTTTCCGCTTCTATGGGCAGGCGACCACTGGTGCGGGGTCGCTCTGCGGATGGTCGATCACGGATGCAGTTTTTTGGCTCAGGGTGATTGTCCGCCTCTGTGGAACGTTTTACACTAAAGTGGTATCGCAAATGTGGTTTCCTTTATGAAGATGACGATTTTGGGTCTAGTAGGCTATCATCGCAAATGAGCTTCTTTGTTGGAATATGCGAAATACCTGGGCAGCTTCATATATAGAGGGTTTGGTTATTTTTATCACTTTTTGAGTTAGAGAGCTTGGTTTTGGCGGATTTTTAAGGGGATTTTTACGTGATTGGGGTAAGTATTCTTGACTTAGATTGTATTATATTTCATGATTACATCTTTGTTTTTATCATTTAATTAGTGATTTGAATTGGGAAATTGGGGATTTTTGTAAAAACTTTCTGAAATGTAATATGATGATTTGAAGGTCGATTTGATGTCTAAATTGGATAATTTTGGTATGGTTGGACTCGTATCGGAATGGGAATATAGATTTTATGCGTTTTTTCTGGTTCCGAGGTGTGGTCCTGGGATTGAATTTTTGGTTTTCATTAAAGATCGAAGCTTTATTATCCAAAATTATTTCCTATAGCATTATTTATGCTATTAAGTTATTTTGGCTAGATTTGATCTGTCCGGAAGTTATTTCACACGAGAAGGTCATTTTATAGTATTAATTTAGCTTCTTTGAGATAAGTATCTTGCCTAACTTTGTGTAGAGGAACTACCCCTTAGGATTTGGGATTTATTGTATAATTTGAATTATGTGAAAGATGTGTACAAGAGGTGACAAGTGCGTACTCGGACTTATATATTGAAATTGACCGATTTAAACTCTTAGGCTTCTTTCATGTATTTATGTGAAGTTGTTAGCACATGTTATATCTTTTAGTTGTCAAGTTCTCTCTCACATTCTTATTTGAAGTTGTTAGCACATGTCATATCTTTTACCTTTCAAGTTTACTCTTATATGCTTTATTTGAAGTGCTTACCCCTTTTATTATTATTTGACTTCCTTTATTATTGAGTTATTCTTAATTGAAATTGTTGTTACATGATATCCTCTCGTGCTGGGTTATTCTCATGCATTTAGATGTAGTTACTAGTTCATGCTATCTCTTTCATTGTTAGCTTATATAAGATACTAGAATTCAAAGTTTTCATTTCATTGAAATACCTTCATTATTGAGTTTATTCTTAAGAAATTAATTGAATTTGAAGTTATTGAAAGTCATTAACATGTTTTAGTTAAAGTTGTTGTTTAATGAGATATTGATCATTTGTTGAGTTACTTTCCCCCGTTCATTTTGTTTGTATTGAGATTTTTTACATGTCGTGTTTGAGCCGTGGGCTAGTGTTGTGGTGATATTGGTATTGTTGTTTTGGAAAGGTTGTGGCCTATGGGCACTTGTTGTACGAGTTGATATGTCGTGTAGTTGTGTTGTTAGCACATGTGAATTTGTTGTGTGGACTGATTGTTGTTATGCGGGGCGTATGGGTGGCATCTCATTGTTGTGGTTATGCGGAGTATAAGGGTGGCATCTCACTGTCATTTTATAGGCAGAGTGATACGGGTGGCTATCAGAGCGATACGGGTGGCTAATGATATTGTTTGGGACGAGTAATACGGGTGTCATTTGCAGTGATAAGGGTGGCTATTATGATGTTATCAATATGGAAAGATATGGGTGACTATGTCAGGGATGATATACGATGGCCCGAGGGCATTATATTGATGATATTAGTGTGGTGGTGTGATTTTCCTTGTGTATGTCATACACCTTACGTGACTTGTTGCATTTCTTTCAATGAACTACTTGATCTCTTTGATATTACTTGTTGACTTGGATCGTGATAGTACACTAGCACAAGCATACACCATAGCATGCCACTTATATCAGTTCAGGAGTATGAAACTTGACATTTATTGATCATGCCCATGTATTCTTGTATTATCTGCTTCCATTGTGATATTGAGCCTGTGACCATGCCGGGCTGACTGTGATAGTGAGCGAGTGACCATGCCGGGCAGATTGTGATAGTGTGTTTATGACCATGTTGGCCAGATTGTGATATTGAGCCTGTGACCACGCCGGGCGAATTGTGATTGTGAACCTGTGATCATGCTGGGCAGATTGAAATATTGGCATATGTGTTGCCTGTGCTTTTGTGATTAATGATGTAGGCACAAGCTGTCGTGACCATATGATTTGTAGTTTGAGAATCGTGTCTTGTAATTATGAGATGAGGTATCTCGGAGTATTTCATTGTGACACTTGTGTTATGACGACTTGATTAATTGGTTGTCATTTGTTTTCCTTATTTGGTTTCACTGGAACTTTTATGGTGTTCTTATTACCTTACTGTTTATATCACATGTTAATTCTTGTTCCCATTTACTGATTCCTGCTTTCATTATTAGCTTTATGCCTCTATACTGCATAGGTTATTTTGACTAGTAGGTGTCTTGACTTGTACCTCGTCACTGCTCCACCAAGGTTAGTCTTGATACTTACTAGGTACCAACTGTGATGTACTCATACTACACTTCTGCACATATTTTGTGTAGATCCATTTATTGGAGATATCGGACTCGTGCAAAGTTAGCTTCTTGATCGCAAGGATTCAAGGTAGAGTTTCTTGGTCGTTGCAGTCCTTTGTAGTCCTTTCCCCTTTTATTGTACTCTCAACTTGTTATCTGGACAACATTTAATTTATTTTTGAGATTTTTCGATGTATCTAGCTAGATTTTGTGACTCTGTATTACCTAGTCTTGGGAGGTTGTTTTGATTATTGCCGATAGGCTTGTTCACTTTTATTTCGGTCTTTATATTAATCTTTGTTTTAAAATAGCATTGTTAAACTGGATTAATTGTTATAAGTAGGTGCCATCACGACGCCTAAGGCGGGATTTTGGGTTGTTACAAGCTGGTATCAAAGCTCTAGGTTCAAAAGTTCTACGAGTCACGACCATATTTAGTAGATTTTTGCGGATCAGTATGGAGATGTATGTACTTATCTTTGAGAGGCTACGGAACTATTAGGATGGCTTAGGAGTTGGACTTATCTCACTGTTGTGGCTATGCGGAGCATAAGGGTGGCATCTCACTATTGTGGTGATGCGGAGTATAAGGGTGGCATCTCGCTGTCATTGTCTAGGCGGAGTGATACAGGTGGCTATCGGAGCGATAAGGGTGGCTATTATGATGTTATCAATACGAAGAGATAAGGGTGCCTATGTTAGGGTTGATATGTGATGGCCTGGGGGCATTATGTTGATGATATTCGTGTGATGGTGTGATTTTCCTTGTGTATGTCATACACCTTACGTGACTTATGGTGTTGCTTTCAATAATCTACTCGATGTATTTGATATTACTTGTTAACGTAGACTGTGATAGTATACTCGAACAAACAGACACTGTAGCATGCCACTTATATCAGTTCAGGATTATGAAACTTGACATTCCTTGATCATGCCCATGTATTCTTGTATTATCTGCTTCCATTGTGACATTGAGTATGTGACCATGCCGGGCGAATTGTGATAGTGAACCTGTGACCATGCTGGGCAGATTGTGATAGTGAGCCTGTGACCACGCCAGCCGGATTGTGATATTGAGCCGTGACCATGCTGAGCGAATTGTGATTGTGAGCATGTGATCATGCCGGGCGAATTGAGATATTGTCACGTGAGTTATCCGTGAGTTTGTGATTAGTAATGTGGGCACAAAGTGTCGTGAGCATATTGTCACACCTCCTTTGTTAACCACCCGAGGGAGGGGTATAAGGGAGTTTTTCCAATTAAAGTGACATTATTCGAAATGAGATTATTTTATTTATTTTTCAGAGTCGCCACTTGGAATAGTTTATTTGGTGTCCCAAGTCACCGGTTTATTTTAAAATCCCAAGTCGAGGAAATTTCGACTTTATTTAAAAGTCTGCAAAACCAGAAATTCTAAGTAAGGAATTCTGTTAACCCGAGAGAAGGTGTTAGGCATTCCCGGGTTCCGTGGTTTGAGCACGGTCGCTTAAACTATTAAAATTGGCCTATTATCTGATTAATTACAAGTTTTAAACCCATTGTGCATTTTTATGCTTTTAAAACCGCTTTTAATTATTTTATGGAATTATTCTGGAACAAGTTACGATTGTCGTACACTTGTTTGTTTGATACATATTGCGGATCATTTCACGGGAACCGTACCTACGATCTACAACATGTTTAATTTATTTAAAGTTATTAGAAGTTTTGGCCGGGTCACATAAATGTACCCCCAAATTTAGGAATTAGGTATCACAAAAATGTCACGGGAAACATACCTGTAGCCATGATGAATTATTTAAGTAACGCGCCTAAAGCAACTACGAAGATTCAATTTTTAATAGCAACATTTGTGAGGGCCATGGATGATTTAATTTATTTATGGCACACATCAAACCTTTTTCTAGAAGTGTTAGTTCTAGATCTAATCTTATGAGGGCCATGAATTATAAATTTTGTTTGGCATGGCACACCTCACTTATTGCCCTTTTCTAGAGGAAAGTTACACATGATTAGAAGAGCTAAATTTAAACTAGTTCTATAGGAAAGGGGTTTGGGCCTAGACATTCATTATTGGGTTTAATGGGAAGGTTCAGCTTTGCAGGAAGCAGTATTTGGGCTGACTTTGGCCCAAGTGAAACGGAAGAGCCCCAACAGGCTCTTGCTGTTTCGAAATTTGGTTTGAGCAAGCTGGCCCATGTTGGACCTGAAATAGGCGGGCCCAATCATTATTTTTTCCTATTCTGGGCCTATCCACCTCTACCTCTAACCGCTACTCACATATTTGTAACGATTAAAAAATGAAATCAACTAATCTTTATGATAAAACAAAAATATACAACGTAATTCTAGTTCAACCATTGACTAGACAGTTTGCAACAAAACATATATTTATAATATAGTTGATAAAGAACCTTTTACGAATAAACCAAACTCATAGGCTTATGGCTCAGGCCCAATTATCGAAACCCAGATTCATTTGGGGGTAATTTCCCATCTGGGCTTACTCACAGCTTCAGCCCATTTGAATTTGAGGATAGCCCTTTACCATTACGGATTGGGCTCAAGGCCTGTTCCACTACACCTATGATAATGTAATGACAAAATAAATATACTCCTAAAACTACTGTTCTGATCCTTAACTACATGACATTGAAACCTGATTTATTACAGCAGCCCAAATAAAATAAGAAAGAAGTTTTTCTAGAAATCCAAAGCATGTTACATAAGAGACTATTAATACATAAACTACTAATGTTAATAAAACTACTCTATTACAATTTTGGTAACCTAACTAATCCTTGCCTCTTTTGTACATGACTTGTCCATCACAAGCTTGGCTTCCTCCATGAAGAGCATCAGATTCATACCACATAGTAGGGTTCTAAATTTCACCTTCTAAACCTGCTGAATTGGCCAACTGGTGACCAAATCTGCAGGAAGCAGCTCATGACCAACAGACAGAAACAAAACCCTTGAGTAAGCAGCAGACCATTCGTTTAGGTAGAAGAAAAATGAGAAGGCATGATTGGACCTCATGGTCAGTATTAACAAAACTGAATATTAAGGACACACTCTAACAACATAACTTTTTGCAAGAATAAGGGGGCTACAAAGTATTCAGATATTAGCCAAATTATTTATACTAAACCACCTCAAAACAGAATTCACATGAGAAGAAGTGTGGATTAATAACTTCCAAAATAGAATCTACATTCAACCCTATAGTTTATGAGAATTTGGCCAGATTTAAAAACATCTTCATACTACTGAAGTTCATGCAGGACATAAGAAAGCTGATAACGAAAATTGAACACACACTAGTTTTTACCATTGCATCATGCAGTCATACATACATAAATATGATAGAAATTCAGATTTGAGCAAACAGATTCATTTTTATAACAAGGTGTGATTACATACCTAGAAATGATCCAAAAAAGAAGGCCAAATAAAGGTCAATAGACTGGCTGAAACTTCAAGAAGGAATGAGCAACAACAATAAACCCAAAACAGCAATAGCAAACCCAGATAAACCAGATACTCAGACCAAACTCCAAACCACCTTTAAAACCAGAAATTTCAGCTAAGAAACCAGGAAAGATCTTCTATTTCACACCATTTTAGCTTGTGAAAAACCAAAGGGAAGAATTTTTTTTTTTTGAAATTTTCTAAGGTTTTTTGAAGTCTGAATTTTCAGAGAAAAGGGAGCTTTATGCAGTGAAAATGATGCTCAAATTCTGTCTCTTTTCAGAATGTAATGGCCTATATATATAGGCTGCTTAGGGGTAGGGCTGCTTATCGGGCGGATTGGGCGATTATTTGCTCTTAACGGTTTGGCTTATCGGTTATCGGTTTTTATATGTATTAATCCGCCAGCCACCCGATAAGATATCGGGCGGATTGGTATCGGTTTAGCTCTTATCGGGCGGTTTATCGGCCTAATTGAATCAAAATAGAGTAAAATTTAGTCTCTGTATGTTTAAATAGGTGGTCGACGTACTAAGAGTGACGGAGCAGAAGAGACACCGTGATGGGTAAATCATCTGTCTAGAATCTTATTTATGTTTATGCACATTGGCCTTAGTCCATGTGAAAGGTTTCCAATTGGCCGTTGTTAAAAAAATGTTCGCCATGCTTAGAATTCTAGGATGCCTTAAAACCCAGGCAAAGTTGATGAAGCAGTGGTGTAACTGGTGTTGTTATCTTGTTTCAGACAGCAAATGCTGTCTTTTGTCACAATTAGATGACTCCTTTTATTTGGCTTTCTTTTATTCTAGTTCACTTTGATAGAGTACTGGAGGAACAAGGGTTTTTGATTATATATATATATATATATATATATATATATATATTCTTAACGGGTTATCGGATTATCCGTTAAGAAAATTGAATAATTCGCCCCCAAACCGATAAGCCGTTAATTACAAAAGTTCAATTCGTTCCCCGTCCGTTAAACCGTTAACCCGATACCAATAAGCCATTAAGCTTTGGTTTCGGTTCAGTTTTCGATTTCGGTTCGGTTTTGAACACCCCTACTTAGCGGGGTATATTTTGGGTAGATTCCTTATCCTAAAATTCTGAAAATAGTACAATACAGTTGTCCTTCTTTTCCTATTTCAACATCTTTTGTAACAGCTAGGATAGCTGTACCATTTCTGGAAACTTCCTCTTACTAGACATTTCTGAAAATTGCCCTAAGTTCTTTTTTAGTTCAATTAAGCCCCTATAATTTCTAATGACTTTCAAATCAGGACAAACAAAGATAAAACCAGAAAGTATCAAGAATCCAAATCAAAATGCTGAAATAGAAACATGATGATACAAATTAAATCTATAACTAAACCAATTAATAAACGAAAAACTGCTTATCTAAATAACCCTAATAACACTGAATTCAAACCAAAACTTGATGGCAGAAACAGAGCAAACAAAATATCAAACCCTAATTAAAACTTGAATCTAAGCAGATCGAATTTCAAATGATGGAAAACATGCTTCAACTACTCTAATAAACACATGCAAATAATGATATTAACAGTCAAAGAAGGTAGAACCTAAATCATGCGGCTAAATCAAAGACAATTAACCAAGAAGAGGAATCAACAAAAAAAAATGAAAAGTAAAGAGAAAGTGCAAGAAGTTACCTATGTTCATTTTTTAAAAATAAAACAGGACCAGCTATGAACTTTAACCAAATTTCAGCAAGGTGATGTGAACTTGAACTAACATTAATCGACTGTTCTAAACAAGAACAGTCGACTAATGGAAGTTTTAGGTTCAACCCTTCCGAGATTGACCAAAAATTAGAGAACTATAAAAAATTAGGGCTTGGCTTTTTTAGATCTAAAATTCGAGGAATTGGGGACTGATTTGAAAAGGATTGAAGGTGGTTTAGGGTTCAGAGGGGTGCAAGGGTTATAGGGTGTTAATTTGGGGCGATTTGGAACAACTAGGGTTTTTGGTCATGAATCTCGGATTTGAAATTCGAGATTCTTGGTAGTGATTTGAAAGAAACGAATGGGAGATTTGGAACGAGGAGGTGATGGAGGTTCTGTGGTGTTAAATTGGTGGTGTTTGGGACACCGGAACCGCCGTGAGGCGATTTCCGGCGGGTGTTTGATGGCGGAGGCGGCGGAGAATATGAAGGTGTCTAGGGTTACGTATTTCAGAGAGGTGGAGGCGAGAATGGAAGGGGTGGTCTCTAGGTTTAGTAACGGTTCAGACAATTTTATATAAACGAGCGTTCAGTTCCCAGCCGTTAGATCCAAAGTGATCAACGGCTGAGATCAAGGCTAAGTAGATACGGTGTTGTTTGGTTAAGTGGAGGGCTGGACCGGGTATGGCTATTTTGGGCCTGGGTTTTTTGGGGCAGATTTGGGTAATTTTAGGTTGGTTTTGGCTTTTGCTGGCCCAATTTCGAAATTAACAACTCCATTTCAATTTATCTCTTTTATTCCTTTTCTTTTTTTTTTTAATTAAAAATCCTAAATTAATCTAAATTGCAAAATTAAACTATTACCTAATCACAATAATTATAAAAATTACTCAATCCTAAATTAAAAGAGAAAAATCAATAATCTAAAAAAAATTAAAGAGTAAAAATGTAAAATGAGCTATTTTTTTGTGATTTTCAATTTTAATAACACAGATAATTAACTACTTAATCCTAAAAATATAAAAAACCTAAATGGAATGCATGGTATTTTTGGCATTGTTTCATGATTTTAATAAAAATCAAACATGCAGAATAAAAATGTAAACAATTAATAAAATTCTACAAAAATTCCTAAAAAATGGCAAATAATTAAGAAAAAATCTATTTTCTTGGGATTTTATAGGAGTAGTTCGTATAGGGCAAAAATCACATGCTCACACACATGATTTGTGGTTTGAGATGAGGTATCTTGGAGTAATTCGTTGTAAGACTTGTGTTAGAACGGATTGATTAATTGGTTGTCATTTGTTTTCCTTATTTGGTTTCACTGGTACTTTAACGGTGTTCTTATTACCTAATTGTTTTTATCACGTGTTGAATCTTGTTGCCATTTACTTATTCTTGCTTTCATTATTAGCTTTATACCTCTATACCGCATAGGTTATTTTGACTAGTAGGTTTCTTGACTTGTACCTCGTCACTACTCCACCGAGGTTACTCTTAATACTTACTAGGTACCGACCGTGGTGTAATCATACTACACTTTTGCATATTTTTTTGCAGATCCTTGTATTGGAGATATCGGACTCAGGCAGAGTTAGCTTCTTGATCGCGAGGATTCAAGGTAGAGCTGCTTGGTCGTCACGGTCACTTGGAGTCCTTTCCCTTTTTATTGTACTATCAGCTTATTATCCAAACAACATTGTCTTTCAATTTTTGAGATCTTTCTATGTATCCATCACGACTCCTAAGGCAGGATTTTGGGTTGTGCCTAGTGGAAGCCAAAGTAGGTGCATGATGAGATAACTCTGTAAACCTCATAGCGTACTCAACACAGTCATACCCCTGGTGAAACTGTTCGAACTCATTTCACAACTCATGCATGCGGGTCTGTGGAACAAACTCTCAGAAGAAAAGATCAGAGAACAGGGACCAAGAAAGTGGTGATGTGCCAGCTGGTGACCCCGCTCGGCTCCATCGCACCCATAATACGTAGAATGTGGTGACACTGATCCAAGAAATTTTGCGCATCCTCATAACCCCATCCACTGAACTAGGGAGGATGGAACTTCTAAAACCTATCAAAACTCCTCCGCCCCTCAACTGACACAACTGGCCAAACCTTAGGTTGAACTGCAACTACTGGCTATACCGGCTCAATACCTAGTGTCTGATAAGCATAAGTTGATTGCTCTGGTATATGAGCAGCGGAAGTCTGGGCTACTCCTCCAGCCTATGAAGCATCTGGTGCAACTGTAATCAACCCTACCTGTGCCAAAGTCCCAAGCATGATCAGGAAGTGTGCCAGTCTCTTAGAGCGCCAATGAAGCAATAGGCTGCCCAGATTCCTGCTCAACATGCTTAGGCTCCTGATCATTAACTAGAGCTGCTAGAGGCTCCAAAGCTGTTGCTTTGTCAGGTTCTCTAGATATAGCACGTGCCCCTCTTCAACCTCTACCTCGGCCCCTCGTAGCTCTAGCAGGGGGCACAGGTGTCTGATCATCCGATCAGGTAGATCGTGTCCTCACCATCTGGGTGAGAATAGAAAGATAAAGGCTCAAACCCTAAAATCAATAAATCTGGACGATAAGGAATGAAAGAAGTGAAATCCTCCTAATAGTTCTATAGTCTATCGAAGATAAGTACATACGTCTCCATACCGATCCAAAAGACTCTACTAAACTTTTTTCTGATACAATAAAGTTTATCCTAAATGCAAAAATAAAGGTAATACAATAAAAAACGGCGATAATCAAAACATATCCCCAGAACTAGGTAGTATAGAGTCACGAGCGATAACTGAATACATGAGGATATCTCAAAATACAGTACTATTTGAAATATATAAAGAGTAAATGAAGTAAAGAGGTTAATCTGAAGCCTGCAATCAGAACATGCAGGGATACCTTGAAGTCTTTAATATGCAGAATGCCTCACTAACAATCAGCCCGATCCGAAGTACTTGTTTCTGCAAAAAAAAAATGTGCAAAAGCATAATATGAGTACACCACAATTGGTACCCAATAAGTATCAAGACTAACCTCGGTGGAGTAGTGACTAGGTTCAAGTCATGTGATACTCACTAATCAAATAACATGTGCAATATATCAAAGAAACCGACAACAACAAGTATAATTGAAGCAACAACAACAATCCCCTAGCATGTGTGATAACAACTCAATGTACTAAAACACATCTTTGTCAACAAAATATCAAATAGCAGCGGGGCATGTGATAGCATATCAAATACAACCAATAAATCAAAGAAGTACAATACAGAAACCTTAAGAAACAAACATGCGATTAATATAACAACTTTGTCTCAATACAAAAACAATATCAAGTAGGACACTCCGGAATATTGCATAACATCATCAACAACACCACCCTTATTCTGCTGCATGTGCATATAACAATGATATTCCTCCCTCATTTCGTCACATGTGCATATAGCCACTCTTATTTTTCCACATGGGTAGTCCGAGATAATGCCACACATATTTCGTCCCACACACACAACAATAGACACAATCGCACGACAAAGACCTCATGCTGACACCCCAATCAATTCGCTCAATATGTCCACATGTGCCACAATATCACAAACAATAATATCATCATGATATATGCTCACAACTCATTAATAAAGTGCACGAAGACATAACAATAAAATAGAGGTGCATAGGGGGGGTGCTCAATCTCCCAATCTGAAGCACCCCTTTTCCATTCATAGAGAGATCCAATCGTCAAAAAAGCATGCCTATGGCTAACTCACTGTAATGATTATCATCATGAAGTTAAAAAGTGGTTTAGACATGTTTCACATAAATTTCATTAACAGTTTAAGGCATATTAATAGAATACGTTCCAATACAGTCATAAATCGCATATAGCACTCGTGTACATGCTCGTCACCTCGCGCACATGTCACTTTTCACATAACACAATTAAGCAATTTAGGCTAATTCTAAGTGATATTCCCCCACACAAGGTTAGGCAAGATACTTAACTTAACAAGCCAAATCAACACTCTAAAAATGCCTTCTCGTGTGAATCAACCTTCGGACGGCTCGAATCTAGCAAAAATAACTTAATAATATAAATAAAAGCCATAGAAAACACCCCAAACAATAAAGCTTAGATCTCGAATTAAAATCAAAAAGTCAACCCCAAATGTCAACTCGGACCCGCCTCCCGGAAGCCGACAAAAGTCATAAATTCCGAACATTCAAGTTTCATCCAATTCCGACTCCAAATCGGGGTTCAAATCCCCATTTTTCATTGAGAAACTTTTTTACTATAATTCTCAATTTCTTCACTTTGATTCATCATTCAATTTTTAAAATAAAGGTTGGATTCATGAACAATAATCAAATCTGAGTCAAAAACACTTATCCCAATCCAAATCGTGAAAATCTCCTAAAAATCGCCCAAATTCGAGCTTCTATTCTCAAAATATGATAAAATAACCCAAACCCTCAAATATGATATTTAATAAACGTGTTAAGTTATACACTTCGCGATCATGGGACCTACTTCCCAATAGCAAAGTACAAGCCAAAAGAGTTTCCAGAAAATACTATGCGAACGCGACCTCATGAACTGGATATAGCAACGCCCAAGCTTAGGAGAATGCGGCACCTTTCCGCGAACGCGAAGGCTAAGACATCTGATTTCCCCAGCCAGATCTAGACATTACGCGATCGCGACCCACATGCACGAACCCAAAGCTTCAGTTTCCCATCTCCCACGATTGTGACCTCACCTTAGTGAACGTGAAGAACAAAAGTCTGCCAGCTACCAGACACCCTACGCGATAGCAACGTCCCTTCCGCGATCGCGATGACACCAGCACACCAGAAGACAGCTGATCCATAACAAGGCAAAATGGTCTGGAACCACTCCGAAATACACCTAGGTCGGGGGACCACATCCAATAATACTCACCAATCCCAAAACATAATACAGACCTACTCAAGGCCTTAAATCACACAAAATAACATCAAAACCACGAATCACACCTTAATCTAAACTTAATGAACTAATCTGAATCTTTGAATTCAAAACTAACGCCGAACATTCCTAAACAACTCAGAATGACCTCAAATTTTACACACAAGTCGTGAGTCACCATATGAACCTATTCCAAGGCTTAGAATCTCAGACGAACATCGATAACCACATAGTCAACTATGGGTCAAACCTATGAACTTCTAAACCTTCAAACTTCCAATTGTTGCCAATTAGAGAAAAATTAACTTAAGATCCTCCGAATCAAAATTCAAACATATGCCTAAGTCTAAAATCGCCATCCAGACCTAACGGAACCATAAAAAATTTGACTAGAGGTCAAATACATAAAATTCAAAGTTGGTCATTACTTCCAACTTAAGCTTCCAAAATAGGAACTAAGTGTTCCAACTCAATTTGAAACTTCCCCGAAACCAAACCAACCATTCCCCCAAGTCACATAACAACAAAATACACCTAAAGGAAGCATAAAATAGGGAAATGGGCCCCAAACATAAAACAACTTGCTGAGTCGTTACATAAACACGACACACTGACATGACATGTGTTGTATCACTCACCTACATTTGAGTGCGTAATATTGACTTTTTTTTTACTCAAACAAAATTTTAACTTGTTTTGTATTATTTTTCCCTCTCCCATTTTCTTCCCCTTTTTCTCTGGTGAATTACCACTGTTCCATTGAGCTATATCCAATGTGTTTCACCCCACAAAACACAGGAGAAAGTTTTTCCCTCATTTGTCTTTTCTCATTTGCTATGTACTTTTGTCTGTTATTCTCTTGGAAGACCCAAATCCATGAATTTGAAAAGCTTATCAATATGACCAACAATTTCTCTTAAAATATCTCAAATCAACAAACTCCATTTTTACTTTCATTTTCCCCCACTTAGTAAAAATAGAGGACAGAAATTTTGTGCTCTATTGAGAGAACTAAATCAACATATTTTTCATTCTCTTCTCCTCATCGAACCACAAAATGCTGTGAGAACTTGTAAGATTTGTCAAAAATAACTTTTTCGGAATCAAAGAAACCAATTATATATGATAATAATAATCAATTAACCTTTTCAAAACCAAATTAATCTGAGTGTATTACCCTCTATAGCTCTACCCATGTCTTTCCTCCGTCGCGAAAAGAGGTAGAGAAGGAAAAAAACCAAGGAGAGGGAGAAATGGTGAGTCTAGTTGTCAGGACCCAAAATCCTAACCTGTCGTGATGACGCCTAACACATTACTATGCAAGCCGACCATCACATAACAACTACGCATAAAGTTAAAAACATGGTTTAATAAGCTCAGCAGTGGAAAATCTCATAAATAACTGATAAAAACAACTGCAACTCAACTACAATAAATCCTAAAATCCTGGTGTCACTGAGTAAATGAGCTACTAATGTCAACATAGTCTAAAACTCTAGTACAACTGTTTGAGAAAATAGAACAGTACTAAAACAAAATAAAAGGAGGGAGAGTCAAGGTCTACGGGCGTCATAGCAGCTACCTTGAGGTCTCCAAACAGGTAATATGACTACTCTAGCAACCACCACGTCCAGATATACCTAGAACTGAACACGAAGTGTAGAGTTTAGTATGAGAACAACCGACCACATGTACTCAATAAGTAACAGGGTTAACCTTGGGCTAAAAGCAATGATGAGCTCTAAAAGATACAGTCCGAACTAGAATAATGACAACACAAATATAACAAGATAATGACAGTAATAACTCAGAGAACTTCCATATTCAGCTCGTACATAGTACAATAATTTAGGCATGCTTTCAAGTTCAACAATTTAAGCTCAACACTAATAAAATATGCCAAGTAAAACAAGCTTGAGGAATGTTACATCTTTATGCCTAGATTTCAAATGTAATACATCACAGTGATAATCTCAGGCACTCACACTCTTAGAGTACTCAATATGCATGTCTCAAACTCCAACTCGTCCCACACAATCACTTAGCAGTGTTCGGGTACCTGTGCTCCCTACTGGTATATTAGACTCTGGAGGGGCGAATCGTGCCCAAGCGTTAATATAAAGCCTATAAGGCCCGGCGTGCAGCCCGATCACATAATAATAAATAATCTAATAAGGCCTAATGTGGCATGCAACCCAATCCACAATAATAATAATAATAATAAATATATGGTCTGCTGAGGTGTACAGCCCGATCCATAATAATAATAGCAGATATAAAGCATGTATGGCCTGATGTGGCGTGCAGCCCGATCCACAATATCACTCACAACACGGCTCTTAGGCCCCAACTCATTCATCAATCTCTCTAGTCTCACGGGCTCGCAAATCCCATACCACTCAGCTTAAACAATGATAACATGATGTAACAATAATTATAACAGAAACGGAGATATGATATGCAAATGAATAATCATGACTGAGTACAATATTGGAGTTTAAGAAAATAACTCAACAACAAAAATGACCTCAGTGGGTCCCAACTGAATAAGCACTTAGCCTAAACATGATTTCAAACATGAATCACAGCTCAATTACTCTAACACGTAGGAATTACACGGATAAAACAAGACTAGAAAACTACACAGTACTACAGAATCAACCGAGTCATAATTAGCATGGTGCACACCCACACACCCGTCACCTTGCATGTGCGTCACCTCAAAAGCAACCATATAAAAGGTATATCAGGGATTCATACCCTCAGTATCTAGTTTAGAAGTGTTACTTACCTCAAAGTGCACTACTCAATGCTCCAACAAATCCTTTCCTCATGAATCGGCCTCCGAACGACTCGAATATAGTCACGAACAACTTAATATAATCAATACTAACTATGAGAATCAATTACATACGATAAAGCTAAGTTCTCTAACCAAATTAAAAAAGTCAACCTCAGGATCATGCCTCGGAACCCAACAAAATTCGTAAAATCCGAACACCAATTCAATAACGAGTTCAACCATACAAAAAGAATCCAATTCCGACCACAAATCGACCCTCAAACGCAAAAATCTTAGTCTTCAATACCTAGTCTAAAAACCCCCAAATTTCACCTTAAAACATATAATCTAGGTGTAGAAATCAATGGGTATTCAATATTATTGGACAAAAGTGATCAAAAGTTTCTTACCTCTTGATTTGTAGTGAAATACCTCACAAAAGTTTCCCCTAGCCGAGCTCCACAAGTCAAAATTTGAAATAATACTCTAACCCGTGATTTGGGGTTTTTAATATACCAACGTAAGCCTCCTTCGCAAACGTGGAAAGTGCCTCACTCGCGAAGCACAAAACTTCTCAGCAAATTTTTTCTCCTATGCGAACGTGATATGCTAGTCACGAATGTGGTGACCCTTGACCAAAGCCTACGCGAACACAACCCCATTCTCGCAAACGTGAAGGCTAAATGCATGATGCCCAAGTCGGCCTCATCCTTCTACACGAATGCAGAATCACTCTCGCGTTCGCGATGAACAGAACCTCTAAACCTTCGCGAACGTGTGGCCTTCTTCCCAAACGCGTAGAACAAAATCCTCATGCCCCTGAACAACTCTACGCGAACGCGATATCTTCATTGTGAACGCAATCTCTTCATCGTGAATACGATAAAGACTGCACCATTCACCAGATCAGTAGTTCTCTAAGGCCAAAACTCAATCCGAACCATTCTGAATCTCACTCGAGGCCCTCAGGACCCTATCCAAACATGCCAACACCTCTTAATACATCATACGAACTTAGCCGAAGCCTCAAATCATGTCAAACAACACCAAAAACACGAATCGCACCCCAATTCAAGCCTATTGAAACAAATGTATTTTCAACTTCCAAAACCAATGCCGAAACCTATCAAACCTATTCCGATTGACCTCAAATTTTGCATAGAAGTCATAAATGAAACAATGTACCTATTCCAACTTCCGGAACCAAAGTCTAATCTTTGTATAAGCAAAGTCAACTATGATAAAATATGCCAAGTAAAACTAGCATAAGGAATGTTACAACTTTATGCCTACATGTCAAAGGTAAATCATCACAGTGATAATCTCACGTACTCACATTCTCAGAGTACTCAATATGTCTGTCTCAAACTCCCACTCATCACACACAATCACTCAGCATTGTACGGGTACCTGCGTTCCCTGCTGGTATACCAAACTCTGGAGAGGCAGATCCTGCCAAGCGTTAATATAAAGCCTATAAGGCCAACTGCGGCGTGCAGCCTGATCACATAATAATAAATAATCTAACAAGGCCTAATGCGGCGTGCAACCTGATCCATAATAATAATGATAGATATATGGTCGCTGCGACGTGCAGCCCGATCAATAATGATAATAATAGATATAAAGCCAGTATGGCCTACTGCGGCGTGCAGTCTAATCCACAATATCACTCATAACACGGCTCTCAGGCCCCAACTCAGTCATCAATCTCTCCAGTCTCACGGGCTCACAAATCTCACAACACTGAGCTTAAACAATGATAACATGATGTAACATTAACTATAACAAAACTGGAGATATGATATGCAAACGAATAACCATGACTGAGTTCATAATTGTAGTTTTACCAAATAACTCAACAGCAAAAATGACCTCAGTGGGTCCCAACAGAATAAGACATAGCCTAATCATGATTTCTAACATGAATCACAACTCAATTACTCTAACACATAGTAAGTACATGGATAAAACAAGACTAGAAAACTACACAGTACTACAGAATCAGTCGAGTCATAATTAGCATGGTGCACGCCCACACGCCCGTCACCTAGCATGTGCGTCACCTCAAAACCAACCATATAACACGTATTTAAGGGGTTCATACCCTCAATATCTAGTTTAGAAGTGTTACTTACCTCAAAGTGCGTAACTCAATGCTCCAACAAATCCTTGCCTCGCGAATCGGCATCCGAACGACTCGAATATAGTCACAAACAACTTAATATAATCAATACTAACTATAAGAATCGATCCCATACGATAAAGCTAAGCTCTTTAACCAAATTCAAAATGTCAACCTCGGGATCACGCCTCAGAACCCAAAAAAATTCATAAAATCCGAACTCCCATTCAATAACAAGTTCAACCATACAAAAATCATCCAATTCCGACAACAAATCGACCCTCAAACCCCCAAATCTTACTCTACAATACCTAGTCTAAAATCCCCAATATTTCACCATAAAAACACATAATCTAGGTGTAGAAATCAATGGGTATTCAATATTATTGATCAAAAGTTGCTTACCTCTTGATTTATAGGGAAATACCTCACAAAAATTTCCCCTAGCCGAGCTCCACAAGTCAAAATACGAAATAATACTCTAACTCTCAATTTGGGGTTTTTAAATCTGGCCAAGTAAGCCTCCTTCGTAAACGCAGAAAGTGCCTCACGTTCGCGAAGCACAAAACTTCTCAGCTGAACAAAACCTACGCGAACACAACCGCATTCTCGCGAACACGAAGGCTAAAAGCATGATGCCCAAGCCAGCCTCATCCTTCTACGCGAACGCGGAATCACTCTCGTTATCGCGATGATCAGAACCTTTAAACCTTCTCGAACGTGTGGCCTTCTTCTCGAACGCGTAGAACAAAATCCGCATGCCCCTGAACAACTCTACCTGAAGGCGATCTCTTCATTGCGAACGCGATGAAAACTGCACCATACACCAGATCGGTAGTTCTATAAGGCCAAAACTCAATCGGAACCAATTCGAATCTCACCCGAGGCCCTCGAGACCCTATCCAAACATGCCAACACCTCTTAATACATCATGCGAACTTAGTCTAAGCCTCAAATAATGTCAAACAACACCAAAAACATGAATCGCACCAATTCAAGCCTATTGAAACTAATGGATTTTCAACTTCCAAAACCAATGGCGAAACATATCAAACAAATTCCAATTAACCTCAAATTTTGCACACAATTCATAAATGACACAACGTAACTATTCCAACTTCCGAAACCAAAGTCTTATCCTAGTATCAACAAAGTCAACTCTCAGTCAAACTTCTCAACTTTCCAAACCTTCAACATTTCAACTTTCGCCAATTCAAGCCAAAATGACCTATGAACCTCCAAATCAATATCCGGACGTACTCGTAAGTCCAAAATCACCATACGAAACTATCCGGGCCATCAAAACTCCATTCCAAAGTTGTTTACCCATAAGTCAACATCCGGTCAACTCCTTCAGCTAAAGCTTCCAACTTGGGACTAAGTATCCCAATTCATTCTGAAACATCCTCGGAACCAAAACACGTCCCCTGCAAGTCACATAACCACCAAAGAACATAAAATAAGAAATAAATAGGGGGAAAGGGGCTATAATACTCAAAACGACCGGTCGGGTCGTTACATTCTCCCCCTCTTAAACATATGTTCGTCCTCGAAATGGGTCTACAAGCTGATCCGCATCTCCCGCTCGATATCCCAAGTAGCCTCGTTAACTGGTGACCTCTCCAATGTACTTCTAGTGAAGCTATATTCTTTGATCTCAACTTTCGAACTTGCCGATCCAAAATGGCCTCCGGCTCCACATCATACGTCAAATATCCATCTAACTGGAACGTGCTGAAGTCCAAACCATGAAAAGGATCACCATAATACTTCCGGAGCATGGAAACATGAAACACTGGTGATCACTCGATAGACTAGGTGGCAATGTGAGCTTGTAGGCCACCTCTCCAATCCTCTCAAGTACCTCAAAAGGGTCAATATACCTAGGGCTTAACTTGCCTTTCTTCCCAAACCTTATCACACCCTTCATGGGTGAAACTCTGAGCAATATCTTCTCTCCCACCATATATGCAACATTACAAACCTTCCGATCGGCATAACGCTTCTGCCTAGACTGTACCGTGTGAAGCCGATCCTAAATCAACTTGACCTTCTCCAAGGCATCCTGAACTAGATCTGTGCCCAATAACCTAGCTTTCCCCAACTTAGACCACCCAACTAGAGATCAAAACTGCCTCCCATATAAGGCGTCATAAGGAGCTATCTAAATACTCAATTGGAAGTTGTTGTTGTAGGAAAACTTTGCAAGTGGTATAAACTGATCCCAAGAACCCTCGGAATCAATAACTCAAACGCGTAGCATATCCTCTGATATCTGAATGGTGCGCTCGGATTGTCCATTCATCAAAGGGTGGAATGTTGTACTCAACTCAACCTGTGTGCCTAACTCTCGTTGTACTTCTCTCCAAAACTGCAATGTGAACTGCGTGCCATGATCTGAAATAATGGATACCGGCACACCGTGAAGACAAAAAAATAGCGTGGATATAGGTCTCGTTCAACCGCTACGAAGAATAGATAGTCATCACCGGAATGAAATGTGCAGACTTAGTCAATCGGTCCATAATAACCCAAATAGCATCAAATTTCTTCAAAGTCCATGGGATTCCAACAATGAAGTCCATGGTGATACACTCCCATTTCCACTCAGGAATTTCAAGCCTCTAAAGCAAACCGCCTGGCCCCTGATGCTCGTACTTCACCTGGTGACAGTTCAAGCACCAAGCTACAAACTCCACTATATCTTTCTTCATCCTTCTCCGCTAATAGTGCTGCCTCAAGTCCTGATATATCTTTGCGGCACCCAGATGAATGGAATAATGCGAACTATGGGCCTCCTGAAGAATCAACTCACGAAACTTATCAACATTTGGCAGACAAATTTGACACTGCATCCGCAACACCGCATCATCTCCAATGGAAACCTCCTTTGTATCGCCTTGCTAAACCGTGTCCTTAAGCACAAGAAAATGAGGGTCGTCATACTAACGCTCTCTAATGCGATCATATAAAGAAGAGCGAGAAACAACACAAGTTTGAACTCGTCTAGGCTCGGAAACATCTAACCTCACGAACTGATTAGCCAAGGCCTTAACATCTGATGCAAGCGGTCTCTCACCAGTAGGAATATATGCAAGGCTACACATACTCATCGTCTTTCTACTTAAGGCATCAGCCACCGCATTGGCCTTTCTGGGATTATGCAAAATGGTAAATATCATAGTCTTTTAACTGCTGTAACCATGTTTGTTGCATCAAGTTTAGATCTTTTTTCTTGAACAAGTGCTATAGACTCCGATGATCTATCAATACCTCAAAGACACGCTGTAGAGATAATGCCTCCAAATCTTCAATGCATGGACAATGGCTACGAACTTTAAATCATGATTGGGGTAGTTTTTCTCATGGGGCTTCAAGTGGCGTGAAGCATAAGCAATCACTCTACCCTCCTACATCAAGATACACACAATACCAATCTGTGAAGCATCATAATACACTGTATATGAACCCGATGCTGAAGGCGAAAGCAAAAGTAGAGTTGTGGTCAAGGTAGTCTTGAGCTTCTGAAAGCTCTCCTCACAATTATCAGACCACCTGAATGGGGAACCCTTCTGGGTCAACATAGTCAAAGGCACATCAATGGATGAGAAACCCTCCATGAAGCGGCGATAATATCAACCCAAGCCAAGAAAACTCCAAATCTCAATAGCTGAAGATGGTCTAGGCCAACTCTGAACTATCTCAATCTTCTTCAGATCTACCTTGATCCCCTCACTAGACACCACGTGCCCCAAGAATTCCACAAAATCGAGTCAGAACTCACACTTGGAGAAATTAGCATAGAGCTTCTTTATTCTCAACGTCTGTAGTACAATCCTCAGATAATGTGCATGCTCCTTCTGGCTACGAGAGTACACCATTATATCATCAATGAATACTATGACAAAAAGATCAAGATATGGCTGGAATACACTGTTCATCAGATGCATGAATACTGATGGGGCATTGGTCAACCAAAAGACATCACAAGGAAATGTAGTGACCATAGCGGGTCCTGAATGTCATCTTCAGAATATCAAAGTATCAAATATTCAACTGGTGATACCCAGATCTCAAATTAATCTTAGAGGACACTCTAGCTCCCTGAAGCTGGTCAAATAAGTCATCAATGCGCAGCAAAGGATACTTGTTCTTAATTGTAACTTTGTTCAACTGCCTTTAATCAATGCACATCTGTATAGTACCATCGTTCTTCTTCACAAACCAAGCCGGTGCACCCCAAGGAGACACACTTGGCCTAATGAACCCATTATTAAAAAGCTCCTGAAGCTGCTCTTCGAATTCCTTTAACTCTGATGGTGTCATACATACCGAGGAAGAGAAATGGGCTGAGTGACCGGCACCAAGTCAATAAAAAAAATGATGTCCCTGACTGGTGCGACGCCCGACAGGTCTACAGGAAACACATTCGAAAAGTCTCTCACTATCGGAACGAACTCAATAGTAAGAGTATCATCACCCACATCCCTCACAAAGGCCAGATATACCAAACAACCCTTCCTAACCATTTGCTAGGCCTTCAAAGATAGGATCATCCTACTGGGAGCATAGTCCTGAGAACCTCTCCACTCAGTCTTAGGCAATCCCGGCATTACTAGCGTCACAGTCTTAGCATGACAATCTAGAACAGGATGACATGGTAACAACCAATTCATGCCTAGAATCACTTCAAAATCAACCATACTAAGTAGAGATCAACTCTCATATCCAATCCCCTAATAGTCGCCACACACAACCAATATACACGGTCCACAATAATAGAATCACCCACCGGCGTAGACACATCAGAAGGTGTAACTAAGGAATCATGGGGAATATCCAAATGACGAGCAAAATACGATGATATATATGAATAAGTGGAACCGAGGTCAAATTATATAGAAGCATCTCGTTGGCACACTAAAACAATACATGTGATCACTACGTCTGAAGCAACTGCCTCTCGCTTGGCGGGAAAAGCATAGCATCGAGCCTGACCACCACCTGATCGGCCTCCCCCTCTAGGGCAACCTCTAGCTGCTTGAACCCCACCCCGAGCTAGCTGAGCAGGTGGTGAAGTAACTGGTACGGAAGTCATAAAATGTCCTCTCTAATGAACAAGACCCCCCAAAAGACGGGAACAATACCTCTTCACATGTCTAAACTCTCCACACTCAAAGGAGCTTTGATCCGTCAATGATTGTCGGGACTGAATCGGACCCCAAGAACCAAAATAACCACTAGAAGGACCTGTACAGATGAACCCTGAACTAATAGAGCACAGGTTAAACTCTAAGCTAGGAGGGCACTGAGACATGACTGACCCGGACGAGCACTGTATGAACCATGGCTAGCTGATGCACCACGAAGAACCGGACGAGCCATCTAAGCGGGTCTTTAAGGACGACCCCTATTGTGGTGGGACTGTCCTCCAGATGAGGCACTACTGAAACCACCTGAACCACGAGGCCTCTTAGCCTCCCTCTTCTTATGTTGCTGACAACAAACCAGCTCTAGGCGTTTAGCAATATCAATCACCTCATCAAACCTCGCCCTTGATACAATCTCCCGAGTCATGACGAAGCACAGTCCATAGTTGAGGCCATCAATGAACCTCCTAATCCGCTCCCTCTCAGTGGGAACTAACCATACATCATGACAAGACAACTCTGAAAATCTCATCTCATACATGGTCACTGACATATACTCTTGGCGTAGCTGCTCAAACTACCTATGCAACTTCTCTCTGCGAGTTTGTGGAAAAAATTTCTCTAAGAAGAGAATAGAGAAATCATGCCACGTAAGTGGTGCAGCGCTCAACTTATAAGCTTCCCACCATCTGAAGGCTACCCCCGACAGCTGAAAAGTAATAAATGAGACTCCACTAGTCTCTAGAATACCCTTCATGCGCAGGATCCCCTGGCACTTGTTTAAGAAATCTTGAGCATCCTCTGACTCAGTCTACCGAACTTTTGAGGCTTGAGCCTCCCAAACTACTCTAGCCTCTTCTACTCCTCGTCACTCATAGGTGGAGCAACCTGGGCCCGAGCAGCTATTATCGGCTGGCTTGGTAGTACCCCCGTTGTCTGGAGTCCCTGAACTACCTGCTTTGGAGTACGGGAGACGGGAGTTTGAGCACATCCCCAAGCCTGAGAAGTGGCTGGTGCGGCCGGAACTGAAACCGCCTAAGCAAGGCTAGTGCATATACAATATATCTGGGTCAAAGCCTCCTGAAAGCTTGGAATCACAATGGGCATAGCTGGTGCCTGAGCTAGTCCTACCAGTTCAACCACATCTGGTATCTACTCCTTACTTTGAGCAACTTATGGCTCCACAAGTGCTGCTCTAGCTACAATACGAGCCGTACCTCAGCCTCTACTACGACCCTGGTCTCTCGCAACCCTAGCTGGTGGCACTGATAGTCGTCCACCCAATTCGATCGCACGTATCCTCATTATCTATGAGAGAATAAAATAATAGAGGTTTAGTTTCCAAAATCAAAAAATCTACACGACAAGAATACAAGAAATTGAAGCTTCCTAATAGTTCGGAAGCCTCTCAAAGATCAGCGCAGACGTCTCTGTACCGGTCTGCAACTCTACTAAACCTTCTCATGGCTCGTGAGACCAAAGTAACTTAGTGCTCTGATACCAACTTGTCACGACCTAAAATCGCAACATGTCATGATGACGCCTAACACATTACTTGGCAAGTAAATAATCACATAACAAATACACATGGAGTTAAAAACATGGTTTAATAAATTCCGCAGTGGAAAGTCTCATAAATAACTAATAAAAATAACTGCAACTCAACTACAATAAATCCCAAAACCCTGGTGTCACCGAGTACATGATCTACTAATGCCAACATAGTCTAAAACTCTAGTACAACCGTATGACAAAATAGAATAGTACTGAAATAAAATGAAAAGAAGGAGAGTCAAGGTATGCAGGCACCATAGTAGCTACGTCGAGGCCTCCGAACAGGTAATATCACCACTCTAGCAACCACCCCATCCTGATGTACCTGGATCTGCACACGAAGTGAAGAGTGTTGTATGAGTACAACCGACCCAATGTACACGATAAGTAACAGGACTAACCTTGGGCTGAAAGTAATGACAAGCTTAGAAAAATACAATCTGAATTAAAATAATGACAACACAGATATAACAAGATAATGACAGTAATAACTCAGAGAAATTCCATATTCAGCTCTTACACAGTACCAAAATATAGGCATGCTTTCAAGTTCAGCAATTTAAGCTCAACACTAATAAAATATGCCAAGTACAACTAGCATGAGGAATGTTACATCTTTACGCCTACATGTCAAAAGTAATGTATCACAGTGATAATCCCAGATACTCACACTCTCAGAGTACTTAATCTGTCTATCTCAAACTCCCACTCATTATACACAATCACTCCGCACTACATGCTCTCACTACTGGTATGTCAAACTCGGAAGGAGCAAATCCTGCCCTAGCGCTAATATAAAGCTTTTAAGACCTGCTACGGCATGCAGACCGATCCCATAATAATAAATAAGCCAATAAGGCCTGTTGTTATGTGCAGCCCAATCCATAATAATAACATATATAAAGCCAGTATGGCATGCTGCGATGTGCAGCCCGATCAACAATATCACCCACAACACAGCTCTCAGGCCCCAACTCAGTCATCAAACTCTCCAACCTCATGGTCTCACAAATCTCATACCATTCAGCTCAAACAATGATAACATGATGTAATAGTAATGATAACAGAGACGGGGATATGATATGAAAATGAATAATAATGACTAAGCATACAAATGCAGTTTAAGCAAATATAACTCAACAGCATAAATGACCTTAGTGGGTCCCAACAGAAAAGCACATAGCTTAAAAATGATTTCTAACATGAATCACAGCTCAATTACTCTAAAAGTAGGAATTACACAAATAAAACAAGACTAGATAACTAGACAGTACCATAGAATCAACCGAGTAATAATTACCATGGTGCACGCCCACACGCCCGTCACCTAGCAGGTACGTCACCTTAACACCAACCATATAACACGTATTTCAGGGATTCATACCCTCAGTACCAAATTTAGAAGTGTTACTTACCTCAAAGTGCACAACTCAATGCTCCAACAAACCCTTGCCTCGCAAATCGGCCTCCGAACAACTCGAATCTAGTCACAAACAACTTAATATACTCAATACTTACTATAGGAATCAATTCCATATGATAAATCTAAGTTCTTTAACCATATTCAAAAAGCCAACCTCGGTCCCATGCCTCGGAACTCGACAAAACTTACAAAATTCGAACACCCATTCAATAACGAGTCCAACCATACCAAAATCATCCAATTCTGACCACATATCGACCATCAAACCCCCAAACCTTAATCTCCAATACCTAGTCCAAAATCCCCCAAATTTCACCTTAAAAGCACATAATCTAGGTGTAGAAATGTAAGGCCCCGTAAAATTTTACCTAAAAACCTGAAATTTTTGGGTTAAACAGTGCATTGAGGAGCTAAAGGAAAATGTTGGCAAAAAAGGCATTTCTGTGGCCCACTATGCGGCCGCAAATCACTCTGCGGACCGCAGAATGGCCGCAGAGTGAGGCAGTCTTTTGGGCCATTTTTGGTGTCTTTTTTGCGGGCCACTATGCGACACCAAAACCATTTTGCGAGCCGCACTCCGATCGCATTTCCAACCTTGAAATTTTTCAGATGGAGGTTCTGCGGCACTTTATGCAACCGCAGACTAGTCGCAGACTGAAGCAGAAAATCTTAAGTTCGGAGGTCCAATTATGCGGCCCACTTTGTAGACTGCATAAGCATTATACGGTGGCATATGCGCCTGCAGATCTGTGCCGGGGCTCCTATTTTTCTAATTTTCAAACCCGACCCCATCCTAATATAACTCTTTTGAGGATCATTTAGAATGCAAAGCCTCATATTTCTTGAGAGAGAATACCATAGAGTGAGAAGGGAGTCCCTAAGCTCATCACTCATCAACTCTTGCTCAAAGTTGAGGAATTTGTGAGAAGAATCCCCTAGGTCTTCCTCTTAAGAGGTAAGAATCTATACCCTAGCCCTTAATTTTTAAAACTAACTAAAAATGAGTAATTAGCAAGACAATTCTTGGGTAGGGGAGATGTTTATCTTGCATGCATGTGTGATAAAAGAGTGTAGGAAGATTGTGAGTTAAAAATGGTGATGAATGGGTTGTGGGATGATGAAATCTTCCATAAAAAGGACCTTGAAACCTTAATGCTTACTTAGTGGTTGATAAAATGCCCAAATGAACTAGAACCATGATCATCCTTCTAATTTTTGGTTCAACTTGTTCTATTTCTAAAATAGATTGAAGTTGCTAAGAATTTCGGAATATTGTAGAGTTTAGGGAAGCTCAATTGAGGTATGTTGTCTAACCCCCCTCTTCTTAGAATTGAATCCCATGGTATTAATGCAATCGGTGTAAGTCCCACATTGAACGTTATATAAATTGCTATTCTTAATGTGCTTGCGTTAAAAAATATATATGTGCAATATGTATTCCAATTATTTAATCATGTTATCTTATCATTTGAGGATGTGTCCAAAACATGGAATATGTGCTAAAAAATGCCTAGACTTCAAGTCAAATTCGAATAAAGATTGTTTTGCCAAATTATGTGAAAGGCTTATGTGTGCCTTAGATTCTAAATTGCTCACATATGTGATCGAAGTCTTGAATGAAAAGCCTTGTTATTGTTGAGGATGATAATAATGTTGGAATGTGGAAAAGAACTTGAATTATGAAACACGGCCAAGTGCCAAATCTGATATATCAGCTGTGGCCACTAGTGCCGATGAATTGAAAGATGTGAAAGAAGTATGAAATGAGGTGATTGATAGAAAATGGTAATGTCTCGGGCGAGACAACCTAGTCGATCGGGCCGTGAGCGGACGCCATGACGCACACATGGTGGTGACTGTGCTGGAAATTACAAATGAAATTGTGCTTGTGGTAGATGTCAGACGACCTAGTCGATCGGGTCATGATCGGACTCCGTGTAAGAATGCGGTGGTTTTATGGATGATGGTATATCGGTACTAAATATTTCCCAACCTAAAATTATGAAAACTTACTTGAAAGCTTATGTGATTCATAACTTGATGTTTTGGTATTGTTTGAGGCTTCTATTGAATTCATGATTGTTCGTTCTTGCATTAACGATCATTCTATTGAGATGGTGTTTAATTATGCATACTAGTACTATTCGATGGTACTAACGTCCCTTTTGCCAAGGCACTGCATCTTTAAATGGATACAGGTGATTCCATAGTAGGTAGCATTGATCAGTTATAGCAGTACATCCTCCTCCCAGCAGTCTTAGTGAGCTCCATTTCATTTCGGGGTCATACATCTATTGTCCCTTATGTATTTTACTTGAGGTATAGCCGAGGCCTTGTTGCGGGTGCTTTTGTAGCACTCTTTTTGTATTTATTAGAGGCTCCTTAGACATAGTGTGGGTTGTATTTGGGTGCTGGGAAAGTCAGACGAAATATTGTTGTGTTTGAATCATTTATTCCACTTCAAACTATGAAAAATGTGTATATTTTGAGACTTTAAGATGAAGTAAATAATGAAATGATGTGGTATTGGATACATGATCTCCCTATTATTTAATTAATAAAAATGTGTCGTATCTTTGTTCATAAGTGAGTTTGGGTAGAAATAATCTAAGAGGCTTGCTCTGCTGGTGTTACACCCCATGTTTCCGTGCGCAAAAATACGTCGTAAGTCAAATTGATGTAAGATCACAAATGAGATCATCCTTGAAAGTATAAGAATTAAGTTAATCATATTACCTTGGGGGTTACAAATATTTAAGATCATGAATAACAAGTTCCAAGATGGTTGGAAAGGCTTAGAAGCTAAACAAATTGAAGAAAATAAGTTCATGGAAAGTCGATAAGTTTTGAATGTTATAACATGCACTTTGGGGTGAGACTAGGGTTCTTAACGTGATAAGGAGGTTATTTTATAAGTTATTTTAGGTTTATTATAGTCGGTGTGTTACGTTTTGAAGTCAAGCGAGTTGTGGAACAAAGGTTGGCAAAGGTCATCACAAGTTACATTTATAAATGTGTTGAAACTTAGGTCAAATGTAGTGGAGTTTTTCTCCAAATATACTTGAAATTACGAGATGATATATATATAAAATTGAAGATCTACGAGTCTAGTTTCTAACTCATTAAATGGTTTGTCGATATGACATTAGAGTAGAAAGATATTTGCAGTTTTGCGAAACTGCACAGACTGCATAGGTGACAAGTAGGTGTGTCACTAAAGCTTTTTGAGCAATATATTTCGTGTGTCATATGAGGTATTTTTGGGACATATTATATATCAAATTGAAGGTATTTGAATCTAGTTTCCAACGTTCTTAACCGCTCGCTCATACGACACCCAGATAAAAAGTTATAAGCGTTCGAAGAAGGACCAATGCTAGGGTGCCAAGTAGCACCTTTTTGACTTTTCAAAAAAAAAAGGGATATTTATATCCTTATCTCGTCTCTTTCTTCAATTTTCAAGATAACACAACCAAATAAGACCTCTAACTTTACCCTCAAGCTCTACACAAGGGTTTCCAATAATATTATCATTCGGGGCACGAAATTAAGTAGCGATAACATTAAAACAATTCCTACGGCGTAAGTATCGCTATATTGCCCCTCTTTTTTTTTTGTAGTTTGAGTTTTGTAAGGTATTTCATGGTTAAGAAAATGCCTTATTTCTGTATTTATGCTTTTAACTATGAAGGAAGGTTGATAAATTTGTTTCCTAATAGCTAGAACTCACGGGACGGTGATCGAAAGCCGTGAGTTTGAATTATTCAACTTGTTGTGGGCTATTTTGTGTTGCTTTTTGGCTGTGTATTTTGCTTCTGTTTAATGAAATTTTAGGAGGAGAAATGGTGTGGAGAAATACCACATTGTGGCGAAATGGTGGATTAGTCATTCTTTGCAATATTTTCGGGGTGTTTGATACTACTATATTTGTCATTTTGGGTATGAAGTGATTAGGGTGTGTTGAGCTGTTGTAAGCTAAATATAATATGGATTTCAACTTAAATCCACTGTAGTAGGTAATTATATTATGTTTTTGCTTCTTCTTAAGGTTATATTGTCATTGATTAAGTTAAATGGATGGACTAGACATGAACAAGTGAATAAAGTTTCTAATTGAAGATAATTGGAGATGTGGATTGTTTTCCTTGTTATAAATATATGGTATAAGGCTGGAATGATTGATGAATGAATTCATTATCATGTTAATTATACTATTAAGTTAAAGTAAGAACTCTATAAGGGGTGATATGGGGTATACGAATTCCAATTGGGGCTTGCCGCTCGTCGTGAAGTAGTTGTGACTTGTTGTTATTTTATGGTGTCTTGTTATTGATAATTATGCATTGCTGGATTCCTCTTGTCATTGTTGTTGGTATATGGTACTGGAGGAGGCTCTTGTTATAGGGGAGATGCTACCCAAATTTACATAAACGAGCTACTAGTTTAAGCTGTGACCTTAGTGATGATAGGCTATAATTGCGTATTTTAGTCGCTTATTACACTCTAATTTACAGCACTTTAATTGAGTTTGCGCTTTAATCGCTAGTGTTTTGCACTAATTGCATGTTTTATGCCTTGTAGGAGTGATTCCGAGCTATATAGATGTTATGGAATGAACTCAAGTGATTTGGAGCTTTGAAGACCGAGTTAAAGCCCAAGGAATTAAGCTGGGATCGTGTTCAGGGGTCAAATTTGATAGTTAAGAACAAACGAAGACTCGAGTAGGCATACTGCGCACTGTCTAGTAAAATAGACATAACGCTTTGCTCCGAACTACATTTGGGATATATAATATATGGTTGGAACTACAACTTTCATGTTTTACGTTTTTCCAAATTCCAAACTGAACAGGGTGAAAAACGCGGTCGAAACCGCAACAGCGAACCTGGACGCAGACTGAGGCAGTGCACTGGGAAAATACCGCGTCCAAACCGCGACTGCGAGCGTCCAAACCTGAAAAATTATCCTTTTTCGCGTAGGAGAAGGAATAATTGTTTGGGCGCGACCCTAATTGGTATATATACATTGAAAAATGGTATTTTGAAGAGGTTGGACACGCTTTTGACAGAGATTCGACCTAAGGAGGCAGAGACACAATAGGAGCAAGGCGGGGAATTCTTCTATGAGTTTTTCCTTCCTCTTCCTATTTTTTCATTGTTGGTTATGACTTTTAGTATTGTAGTTTTACATACTATTATGAATAGCTAATTTGTTATCTAGGGTTTTGATGGAACCTTTTGTAGGATAAATTCTTGTTATGTTTTTATATAATTGAGCCGTTGGATTTCTCTACTTGTTAACCTATGTGTTCATTGTTGTTGATTGAATGGCCATCGATTGACTGTGCCTATTTATTGTGTGTTGCTTGAGAAAGGATACATATTTAGGTTTTTTTTAACATCGTCACTCCTAACATATGTGAGAAATCAATACAATGGTCTTAAGGATGGTTTAGAAATAACAAAGCCTTGACGTGGTCATAATGAGAGGTTAGATAAAGCCAACTAGCGTAGTTCGAGAGAATATGTATAGTATATTGTTGTAGTTGCTCGAGAGAGAATTATGGCACCTAAAGTGCTCACGATCAGAAGAGAATACATTGGAAAAATTTTAGGGAACATAGCTAGAAGGATTCCGACAATTGGGGAAATCATAACTCTAGACCTCCTTAATTTAGTCTCCAACCCTTTGTTTCGTTAGTTGATAATTTTATCGCTTTGTAGTATTTAATTAGTTAGAAATATAAATCTCAATCTTTATAATTTAGAAAATTGTTCAAACTTGTCTTCTTAGTGATATCAAACTATAGCTAAGCCTTAGTTCTCTGTGGGATTCGACTCCAGACTTTTAGACCGGATTATATTTGTAGCGACCACTTATCCTTTTTAGGACTAGAGTTGGGCGTGATCAAATTTTGGCGCCGTTGCCGGGGAACTAACGGTGTAGTTGTAGTTGTATATATTGCTAGGGTTCAAGTTTGAGCTTTTATTTTGTTTTTTTTTTGTTTTTTTATAACTGTTGATTTGAGAAACATGACATCTTGGAATTATGGGAATTTAGGTGTAGATAATTCTACTATTAATCTCGATGCATATTGTGAAGGAAACCACCCGTGGCAAAATTTTCAAAACGTTCATGAGAGCGAGTTATGTGCACCAACTCAATCTTATTTGTGGAATGTGTGTGATGTGTATGGTGGTAAAAATAGTCACTTTTATGGTTGTGCTTATATTTCTTATCTTCCCCCAACCCCTTACTATGATGGTTCTACCTTTTCTTGTGAAGTTAACCGGACAAAGAAACTGGGAATGCAAACCTGAAGGACATCAAAGATATGTTAAAGTGCCTTCTGAAACAAAATAATGAAAAACAATTGCAGATAGAAAGGCAAGAGGCAACTATTCACAAGTTGGAGTCTCAATTGAGTCAAGTGGATGGAGCTTTTAATGCTCAACAAGCCAATATTGAGGATAGTAGCCAAGAAGAGCATGAATTTGAGGTGTTAATTGGGGAGGTCAGAGTATAACATCAACAACCTAGCCAACTACAATGTGAGGATGTCAATGTTGAAGAAGTGAGACTAGAGCCAGCCAAGGAATTTGAGGATATAAATTTTGTTGACTTTAGTATCATTGATGCTGAGGATGTTGAAAGTCCTGAAGTTCATGTGTTTGAGCACATTGGTCCACACTCCAAGCATTTTTCCACATTATGTTTGGATGATGATATGGAAATAGAGTCATCCGAACTAATTGAAGAGTTAAGGAATGAGGAACAAGGTGCACATATTCTATAATTCTTTTTGCCAGACAGTCAGGATTACATACCTCATACAAAGGCCAAGGAGTGCAGAATACTACATTAATTCCTTGGGCCAGTTTGATTCGTTCCACCGCCCCATGACCATAATCATAAGCTTGAATCAAAACTCGGGGATTAATTCACAAGCTCGAGGTGGAGGCAAAAAGTGGTTCACGTCGTGCCGCGACGTTAAATCAAGTGCTTGTTGGGAGGCAACCCAGCTTTATTTTTTTATTTTAATTTAGTTTATTTTTTTTATTATTGTATTATTCTTGTAGTGTCGATTTTTGATTTTTAGGAGCATGGAAACCAAACCCATTGGAAGGATGCAACAGCAAACCATTGGTTGGAAGTAAGTGCGAGGTACCCGCATGCGGGACCAGGCCTGGGAGAAGTTTGAGTACCTCATGAGATGCTAGTGCTTCAACCTTTGGCCTACAAGGGAGTTTCTTTTACCCTCTTGTATGTATGGGTGTGCATTGGAGACAATCCACAATTTTAAGTGTGGGGTGAGGAAATTGTCTGGGTGACTTTCTATGCTATTTTAGTTGTGTTAGTTTAATTGAATAATTTTTTTTTTCAAAAATAGAAAAGATTGGACTTTCCCGATGATGGATCTAGTAGACAATTCTCTTGACGGAGTTAAGTCTAAAGAAAAAGAAAAACAAAAAGATTTTCTTTTGTTAGGTAGTGTAGCAATTCCCCTTGGTTTTTCTTTGTGTCGCAGTTCTTTTCCAAGGGTTTTGTTTGAACCGGGTGTAGTTAGTTTTTTTCAGGAATAGGAGACATTGTGTTGTGTTTTGAATTGAAGCAATATCTCTTGACTTTGTTATGCCTTGAGAATAGTGAGTACTTTGGTTGTGAAGCTTAGGCTCAATTTTTGACTCTTGTATAAGTACCTTAAAGTGTAAGCTTAACTTTGGTTAACTGCTTTGACTAGAGTGTCTTGATGAAACCAATCATGAGTGAGTTATGTGCCATGTGTGTGTGAGGTTTGTATGTTATTCTATGCATTGCATTTGATGCCTAGAACTTGCCCTGTGTGTTTGCAAAGCGAAATAGTAGTTTTGTTCAATCTTGGAAGTGATATAGGTGTTTCTTTGTTGAGCCAGATATGTATATTTTACCCGCCTAATTGTTATGTATCATAGTTAACCCCTTTGAGCCTGTAATCCTGTTTCTTTGGCAAACACATTACAAGTCTTACCCATTTGTTTGATTAACCATCTATTTGAACCTTCTAACCTCTCATGAGCACTTGAATTGTTATGAACTGTGTAAAAGTTAAAGTGTGGGGTAGTTGGTCTGGCTTTTGAGTGGAACTAATAAAATAAAGAGAAAGGTGCATTGTTTTGAAAAAGTAAGAGCCACTTGGATTTCAAAAAAAAAGAGAAAAAAAAAAGAAAGAAAAGAAAAAAAAGAGTTGTATTGTTGTGAGAACAAAAAACATTCCTTGATAAGTGGTGGCTTTTGATGTAATTGTGCTTAAAGAAGTATGGGGTAATATACATTGATGTGAAGGCGGAGTTTGGTTTGACATAAGTATGGGGTTTGAATTTTAAAGTATATGTATTAAACTGCTTGGGGAGGTGTAGTCACTCTTATATCTTAATGTATCCTACCCGTCCCGCGGCCTACATTACAACCAAATAAAGTCATCATTGGTCCTAGATTGAATGAGCTCGATTAGTAGAGTAGTACACTACGGGCAAGCCAATGGTGTATCTTTTGTGGCATACGAATGTTATTTATGAGAGTGAGTGAATTCTTTCTATCTTAAGTTCCTAAGTGTTCTTAAATTTTATTGTGTGGAACTACCCTCTTTTGTTGTGTGAGGGCACTTGATTCATTAAGGAAAGGTAATGTCAGTGACCTCTTTGTTAGAGTAAGTGGGTGAGTTGTGAATAATGCATGGTACTTGTGAGTCAAATCTTGAGGTGAAGTTGTTACGCTTTTGTGCTTAGTCTTTTTTTAAATATTCTTGGTGTGATGACTTAGGAGAATTGTTTAAAAAAAGGTCGTGTCAATATAAAGTATAGTTTGATTACTCGAGGAAGAGAAATGGTTTAAGTGTGGGGTGTTGATGATAGGCTATAATTGCGTATTTTAGTCGCTTATTACACTCTAATTTACTGCACTTTAATTGAGTGCGCTTTAATTGCTAGTGTTTTGCACTAATTGCATGTTTTATGCGTTGCAGGAGTGATTCCGGGCTATATATGTTTTACGTTCATGTTTTACGTTTTTTCAAATTCCAAATGGAACAGGGTGAAAAACGCAGTCGAAACTGCGACAGCGGACCTAGACGCGGACTGAGTCAGTGCGCTGGGAAAATACCGTGCCCGAACCGCGACCGCGAACGTCCAGACCTGAAAAATTGTCCTTTTCCACGTAGGAGAAGGTATAATTGTTTGGGCTGACCCTACTTGGTATATATACATGGAAAACGGTATTTTGAGGATGTTGGACACGCTTTTGACAGAGATTCGGCCTAAGGAGGCAGAGACACAATAGGAGCAAGGCGGGGAATTCTTCTACGAGTTTTTCCTTCCTCTTCCTATGTTTTCATTGCTGGTTATGACTTTTAGTATTGTAGTTTTACATACTATTATGAATAGCTAATTTGTTATCTAGGGTTTTGATGGAACCTTTTGTAGGATAAATTCTTGTTATGTTTTTATATAATTGAGTCGTTAGATTTCTCTACTTGTTCAACTACGTGTTTATTGTTGTTGATTGAATGGCCATCGATTGACTGTTCCTATTTATTATGTGTTGCTTGAGAAAGGATACATATTTAGGTGGTTGTTGAACAGCGTCACTCCTAACATATGTGAGAAATCAGTACAGTGGGTTTAAAGGCAGGTTTAGAAATAACAAAGCCTAGACGTGGTTATAATGAGCGGTTAGATAAAGCCAAGTAGCGTAGTTCGAGAGACTATGTCTAGTAAATTGTTGTAGTTGCTCGAGAGAGAATTACAGCACCTAAAATGCTCACGATCAGTAGAGAATACATTGGCGAAATTTTAGGGAAGATGGCTAGATGGATTCCGACAATTGAGGAAATCATAACTCTAGACCTCCTTAATTTAGTCTCCAACCCTTTATTTCGTTAGTTGATAATTTTATCGCTTTGTAGTATTTGCTAGTTAATTAGTTAGAAATATAAATCTCAATCTTTATAATTTAGAAAATTGTTCAAACTTGTCTTCTTAGTGATATTAAACAGATATAGCTAAGCCTTAGTTCTCTGTGGGATTCGACTCCGGACTTTTAGACCATATTATATTTGTAGCGATCGCTTATCCTTTTTAGGACTAGAGTTGGGCGTGATCACTTAGTCTTTACTCAACATTGATTTTGAATCTCCTTATGCTATGGTAGATTGAGTCCAGTTGTTTGAAGAATTTCTTGGAAGGTATTAAGGACACAATGGAGTTAAGGTATGTTAAGGCTATCCCTTCTTTCCTTTTGGCATGATCCATATGATACAAACAAAACGAGCAAATGTGCAACTTCCATAAATGACTCTATTCATAGAAGTACTAAGGGTGCCTATATTCTTGATTCCCCATGTGTCATATTATTATATCTTCTATTCATGGGTCTTAGAAAAATACGTAAGTTGCTAAAGATTATCCAAAGGCATATTGATCTTATGACATTTCAAGAAATCTTACTGACTTACTCCATTATGCATTGCATTCATTTATACATGTACATTGAACCATGACCGAATGGCGTTATATACGTGTATACACCATGACCGATCTCATTAGATTGGGGATGGTTGATTTTGATGTAATAATGGGGATGGATTGGCTTTCTTCATGTTTTTCCAAGCTCGATTGCCGAACTAGAACTATGAGGCTTGAATTTCCTAATGAGCCAGTTGTTGAATGAAAGGGGGATAATGTGGTGCCAAAAGGTAGGTTTATTTCTTACCTTAAGGCCATAAAGATGATTAGAAAGGGGCGTATCTATCATTTGGTTCCGGTCAAGGACACCGATGCTGAGGCACCTGCATGTGAGTCTGTGCCCGTTGTGAATGAATTTTAGGATGTCTTTCCGGATGAGCTCCCTAAGATCTCACCAGAAAAGGAGATTGATTTTGGGATTGATGTGATGCCAGGCACGCAACCTATATCTATTCCACCTTACAGAATGGCACCGGCAGAATTGAAGGAGCAAAAGGAACAATTGAAGGATTTGTTAGAGAAGGGCTTCATCTGATCGAGTATTCCACCTTGGGGCGCGCCGGTTCTCTTTGTAAGAAAGAAAAATGGGTTGCTACAGATGTGTATTGACTACCGGCATCTCAACAAAGTCACGATCAAAAATAAGTACCCACTACCAAGGATAGATGATTTGTTTGATCAATTACATGGTTCTAGGTACTTCTCTAAAACTGATTTACAGTCTGGGTATCACCAATTGAGGATCAGGGAGCAGAATATTCCGAGAACAGCTTTCAGCACCCGGTATGGGCACTTTGAATTTCTGGTAATGTCTTTCAGGATAACAAATGCCCGGTAGCTTTCATGGATATTTGAATCGAGTCTTCAAGACTTTTCTTGACTCCTTTGTAATAGTGTTCACTAACGATATTCTAGTGTATTCACGAAGTCGAGAGGACCATGCCGATCATCTCAGGGCAGTTCTGCAGACTCTTCATCAGCACCAACAATATGCGATGTTTTTGAAATGTGATTTTTGGCTTGAATCTCTTACATTCTTGGGTCATGTCATCTCCAGAGAAGGAATTCAGGTTGATCCTCAAAAGATTGCAGCGGTGAAGAATTGGCCTAGACCAACAACCCCAACAGAAATTCGCAGTTTCTTGGGTTTAGTGGGGTATTGCAGGTAGTTTGTGGAGGGGTTCTCTACTCTTGCCTCTCCCTTGACTAAATTGACGCAGAAAGCGGTTAAGTTCCAATAGTTTGATGCTTGTGAAAGTAGCTTTCAGGTGTTGAAATAAAGATTGACTACGGCACCGATGTTGACCGTGCCAGAAGGTACAAATGGGTTTAAGGTATAGTGTGATCCTTCAAGGATCGGGCTTGGGTGTGTATTGATGCAACACGGCTAGGTTATAGCTTATGCTTCTAGGCAACTCAAGAATCATGAAAAGAACTATCCAACACATGACTTAGAACTCGCAGCGGTTGTTTTTGCATTGAAGATTTGGCGTCATTATTTGTATGGGGTCCATGTGGATGTATTCACGGACCACAAAAGCCTTAAATATATTTTCCAACAGAAGGAGCTAAATCTGAGGTAGAGAAGATGGCTTGAGTTACTCAAAGACTACGACATCGACTTCCTATATCACCCGGGAAAAGCCAATGTTGTGGCGAATGCTCTTAGCCGGAAATCTATAGGTAGTTTGGCTCACTTGGAGGCATGTCAAAGGTCGTTGGCCAGGGAAGTTCATCGGTTGTCTAGCTTGGTAGTTCGTCTTGGGGACTCCAATTAAGGCGGGGTGATTGTGCAGAATTGAGCTCAATCATCGCTCATGGCGGAGGTGAAGGAGAAGCAATACAAAGATCCATTGTTGGTGCAGTTGAAGGAGGGGATTCATAAAAATAAGACCGCATATTTTTCTCTTGGCATGGATGATGGTACACTACGGTACCAAGGGCGACTCTGTGTTCCAAATGTAGATGGTCTTCGGGAAATAATCATGGCTGTAGCTCACACTTCTAGGTATTCCGTGCACCTAAGTTCTACAAAAATGTACCAAGACCGTAAAGAAGTCCACTGGTGGAATGATATGAAGAGGAATCTAGCGAACTTTGTAGCAAAATGTCCAATTTGTCAGCAAGTGAAGGTCCAGCATTAGAGGCCCGGTGGGTTGGCACAAAACATAGAAATTCCAATGTGGAAGTGGAAAATGATTAACATGGACTTTGTGGTGGGACTACCGCGCACTCCGTGCAAGTTTGACTCAATTTGGGTGATTGTGGATCGACTCACAAAATCAGCACACTTCTTGCTAGTTAAATCCATCGACAAAGCGGAATAATATGCCCAGCTGTATATCAAGGAAGTAGACAGGCTGCATGGCACTCCAGTTTCTATCATTTTCGATCGAGGGACTTAGTTCACGGCTAGTTTTGGAAGAAATTTTAGCAAGGTTTGGGTACTCAGGTGAATCTTAGCACAACTTTCCATCCATAGACCGACAGGCAGGCAAAGCGGACTATTCAGATGCTTGAGGATACGTTGCGTGCTTGGGTTTTTGACTTCAAAGGTAGCTGGGATGGCCATTTGCCACTCATAGAATTTTCTTACAACATTAGCTATCATGCTAGTATTCAGATAGCGCCATTTGAGGTGTTATATGGTAGGAGATGTAGATCTCCCATTTGGTGGTTCAAGATTGGAAAAGCTGAGTTGATAGGACCAGACCTCGTGCATCAAGCTACGAAAAAGGTTAAGATCATTAAGGAGCGGTTGAAAACTACTCAAAGTTATCAGAAGTCCTACTCGGATGTTCATCACAGACATTGAGAGTTCAAAGAAGATGATTGGGTATTCTTGAAGGTTTCCCCCATGAAGAGTATAATGCGGTTTGGAAAGAAAGGGAAATTGAGTCTGAGGTATGTCAGGCCATACAGAATCATTCAGAGGGTTGGTCAGGTGGTGTACAAGCTTGAGATACCACCTGAAATGTCATTAGTGCACCCGGTATTCCATGTGTCTATGTTAAAAAAGGTAGTTGGGGATATGTCGGCTATTATGCCAGCGGAGACTATAGAGGTTAATGAAGAACTGTGATATGAAGAAATTCTAATTGCCATTCTTGATAGGCAAGTCCGAAGGTTGAGGAATACAGAAATTGCCTCTGTGAAGGTGTTATGGTGAAACCAGTAAGTCAAAGAGGCTACTTGGGAGGCCGAGGAAGAAATGAAAAAAATGTACCCTCATTTGTTTGAATTTCTATGTAATAGTTTCTGTGAAGTTACTTCCTATAAATTTTCACTTGTTCAGTTTATGTAAAAGTATTCCTTTTGGTTATATGCTTCTTGTGAGGTCAAGGTTGGTGTTATTTTGTGTTGTGTTACGTTATTGGATTATGTATATGTTGTTAGGATGTGTTTTTGGGGTTCTCTAGCAGGTGGGTGGGCCTAGTTAGAAAGGAAACTCTGGCGAAATTTTTTGAAATTCAAGGAGTTAGTCAAAATTTGGGGCTGCTGATGTGTAGTATGGTAGTTGGGTTGCATCGGATGCTAATAGTAAACTTTGACCCTCATTCGAGGATGAATGATCTTAAGTGGGGGAGAATATAAGGCCCCATAAAATTTTACCTAAAAACCCGGAATTTTGTGGTGCTGAGTTAGGCTTATATGTTAAAGATTGTAGAGATTCTTAGTGGCTGCGAGACGCGGTACAGACTTTTTGGGTTGAACAGTGCAACGAGGAGTTAAAGGAAAATGTTGGTAGAAAAAGGCATTTCTACGGCCCACTATGCGGCCACAGAATCACTCTGCGGGTTGCATAATGGCCGCAGAGTGAGGCAGTCTTTTGGGCCATTTTTTGTGACATTTTCACGGCCCACTATGCCACCGCAAAACCATTTCGCGGGCCGCACTGTAGTTGCAAATCCAACCTTGAAACCTTTGATATATAGGTTCTGCGGTGCATTATGCGACCGCGGAACAAGTCTGCGGACCGCAGACTGGTCGCAGACTAAAGCAGAAAATGTTAGGTTCGGAGGGCCAATTAGGCGGCCCACTTTGCGGACCACAGAAGCATTATGCGGTCGCATATGCGATCGCAGATCTGTGTTGGGGCTCCTATTTTTCTTATTTTCAAACCCGACCCCGTCCTATTTTCCTTTGGGGATCATTTTAGAAGGCAAAGCCTCATATTTCTAGAGAGAGAATATCATAGAGTGAGAAGGGAGTCCCTAAGTTCATTACTCACCAACTCTTGCTCAAAGTTGAGGAATTTGTAAGAAGATTCCACTAGGTCTTCATCCTAAGAGGTAAGAATCTATACCCTAGCCCTTAATTTCAAAAATTAACTAAAAATGAGTAATTAGCAAGATAATTCTTGGGTAGAAGAGATGTTTATCTTGCATGCATATGTGATAAAAGAGTGTAGGAGATTGTGAGCTAATAATTATGATGAATGGGTTGTGGGATGATGAAATCTTCAATAAAAAGACCTTGAAACCTTAATGCACACTTAGTGGTTGATAAAATGCCCAAATGAACTAAAACCATGATCATCTTTCTAATTTTGGTTCAACTTGGTATATTTCTAAAATAGATTGAAGTTGCTTAGAATTCCAGAATATTGTAGAGTTTAAGGAAGCTTAATTGAGGTATGTTGGCTAAACCCCCTCTTCTTAGAATTGAATCCCATGGTATTCATGCAATCGGTGCAAGTACCAAATTGATCGTAATAGAAATTGCTATTCCTAATGTGCTTGAGTTGAAAAATATATGTGCAAAATGTATTCCAATGCTTTCATCATGTTATCTTATCATTTGAGGATGTGTCCAAGACATGGAATACGGGCTAAGAAATGCCTAGACTTCAAATCAAATTCGAATAAATATTGTTATGCCAAATTCTGTGAAAGGCCTCTGTGTGCCTTAGATTCTAAATTGCTCACATGTGTGATCGAATTCTTGAATGAAAAGTCTTGTTATTGTTGAGGATGATAATAATGTTGGAATGTGGAAAAGAACTTGAATTATGAAACACAGCCAAGTGCCAAATATGATATAACAATTGTGGCCACTAGTCCCGATCAATTGAAAGATGTGAAAGAAGAAATTCGTTGATTGTGGTAATGTCTCGGGCGAGACGGCCTAGCTGATTGGGCCGTGATCGGATGCCATTGATAACTAGGGATTTTGACGCATTTTATACTCCTTCTTGCTTATGCTTTGATTAGAAATTCATACAAAATAGTCCCAAAAGGCTCACAAGTTGTGCTTGATTGCAGGTTTGATCATCAAAGTGACGAGATGTCAAAGATCAGCTCAAACGGAGTGAAACTTGCACAAGTGCCAAAGACAAGACAAGCTCAGGCTAAACAGGCCTAGTGCGGCCGCACACCACTTTGTGCGGTCCGCATTAGGAGATTCAGAGAGGTGATTTTCAGGCCAAGAGGCAGTGCGGCCGCACTACCATTTAGTGCGGTCCGCACTAAGATCAATGCGGCCGCAGTTCATTCTCTACGATCCACGGTGAGGAGAATCAGAGAGTGCCATTTTTAGAGTTTCAAGCCTCCGCGGTCCGCGGTCCATTTTACGTGGACCGCGCTGGAAGCCTCCACGGCCGCAGTCCATTCTCTGCGGTTCGCGATGCCAAGATTCAGAGAGCTGTTTTTCAAGGCTAAAGCCCCAGTGCGGACCACGGTCCATTTTGTGCGGTCCGCACTAACCCCGCAGGGGCATTTTTGTCCAGATTTTTCAGCCTAGTATAAATAGCTTCTTTTTCCATTTTTAGGGTATCAGATATTGCAATTAAGTAGTTGCACTCGTGGGTTCGACTTTCTAAGCCATTTTGGGAAATTTTAGCAACTTTTAATCATTGAATCTTTGTGTTTAACTTAGTGATTAATTAATATGAGTTTTGCTTCATCTATTTCTTGCTTTTCTTCTTTAATTATGAGAAGCTAGACCCATAATGTAAGGCCCCGAAAATTTTCGCTAAGTAATTTATGATTTCGTGGTGTCACATAGGCTTATTATAATATTTTATTGTGCTATTAACATGGTGTACATCCATTGGATTTGGTAAATATGTGTATAAGTCTTACGGTAAGTAATTTGGGATCCAAGGAAAGGCCTAAGTCTAAGAAAAATTGAAAAAGTCCATAATAGGCTAAAATTCCCAACGATCTTGCACTAGTCCCTACTTTGAACGAGCATATCTAAATATCTATAAGGTTCTAGGTGATGGATAACCTATCAAATAAAATTTCTTCGAGTCTAGTTTCCAACTCTTCAAACCGTTCGTCATTTGGACCTTCCTACACAAAGTTATGATCAAATTACCAAAAGCTGGAAAAATGCGATTCTGTGTGAAATCTGCGATCGCAGATTTAACTCTGCGGACCGCATAACCATTCTGCGATCGTAGAATGGTCGCAGATTGAGACAGAATAGCCCAGTTTTGGGCAATGAGTTCTGCGACTAATCTGCGGCCCGCATACCCATTCTGCGGTGGATTCTGCTATAGCAAACTTGACATCCGAGGGTTAATTTTCTAATTTTTATAACCCGACCCCATTTTAATATATAGGCTTTAGAGTTCATTTTGGGGTAATTTTCTACTGATTTTAGAGAGAGGTGAGAGCATTTTTAATGTATAAAGATATTTGGAAGTGAAGTAAGTGACTGTGTAAATATGGTAAAACTGAATGTTGGATTCTTGTTGTTGTTGATACTTTACATGAATTGGTGTTGTGACCCGATTTTGTGAAAGACGCATTCCAATATGATCAATGCGCTATTATTGACAACTTAACAAGGAATATGAATCATGTATTGAAATGCTAAGACCTTAAATTGAAATTGGAGATGCATATATTATGTCAAACTATGTGAAATCCTCTGTGTATAGAGATGTTGAAATAAGTCAAATGACTTTGAGAAATAGAGTATGGCCAATGTGTCGAGAACACGAATTGTAATTGTACCTGGTGATGCTTATGACATGAGGGAATATGAAACAGATTATGATATTGATGTGAAATATGCGGAAGTGATGTGAAATGCAGGAAATAAGAGATTGTGTTATGAAATGCGGCCTAGTGCCAAGTATGATGTGATAATTATGGCCCCAAGTGCCGATGGACTAATATACGTGAAAATGGCATGATTCTTTTATTTGATAATGTGGTGATCATTTAAAGTGTTTGATTTGTACTTGTGATTTCCTTGTTATTGTATGAAACGCATAGGTGTATAATTTGATATGTGAGCCCTATGGAAGGGCCATGAAATGTAGCCTAGAGGTATGGAAATTATGTGAAAGCTATGTGATCCCTTTTTATTTGGTAATGTGGTGATTGTTTAAAGCTTTTGTTAAACCCTTATGATTTCCTTGTCTTTGCATAGATATGTTCTTAGAAAGAATCTAAATTACAAAACATTTCATGCACATGCTCTTTGAGTTAGACGTATTATTCACAAAGCCTCTCTATCACAGTTCTCTTACTTTCTCGAGTCACTCTTTTTTTTTCTCTTACCGATGTATATGGCTTCTATGGTTTGAACAGTCACTCTACTCTCTTGCGAGTATCATCATGAAACCTTCTCACTGTCTAGTAACATACATGCATATCTCAGTGCCTATCATATGAGTGCATATCAATTGAAATGGTCACCGTGTGCATAAAGTCTCTCTGGAAAAAAAATTGAGATCCTCACATCCCCATCACAGATATCTTGTGTCGCCATGGTTTTCGTGTCCACTTGGGACATCTCGTAGTAAGTAGCTCACTCTGTCCTAGTATTGTGGTTGCTCGTGGCATGGTCATATATTGCAGTGGGGAGTTAATATAGTAGAAGTGTGTCCAGCTTATAACAAATGATTATTTTGTCTTTGTGTCTCCACGATGTGTTAATTGTATTCCTTATTTAGTGAATTCATTGTGCTAGTTCCCAACACTTGTGCGACTACCATGAAAGAACATAACCTTCTATGTGTCATTGTGACACTTCCTTTTTCAAGTCAAAACCTATGGAGAGCTCATCATGAACATCTGCAAACCTTCTATGATTATTGTGCACTGTCTCATTGAGTTTGATTGTCTTTACACCCTCAACTTCTAGAATCATTGACTATGTCGTTGTCATGTACGGGGAGTTTTGCTACCCTTGGTATCTCACCTCCTCGGCTGGACAGGGGTGTTATTTGCCTTCTCCCCGGAGCATCGTGTTAACTATTAGAACCATCTAACCAATTCATGATTTCGTCCCAATGTCAAGATGTTCTAGCTATGGGGTTTCACTCGTGAAAGGTTGAGATTAGATGACTTTCAATTTTTGCACAATATCATGAGCATATCGATTTTAAAGGCAAGTTTGGTCGTATCTTTAGTTCCCTCGTATATGATCAATTATCAGGGAGGGTTAAGCTGTCTGAAATATGATAATCTCATCAGCGTTCAACTTCTTTTCGTCCTTACGGGCTTGTGGCATAGATTCCGTGTGTCAAGTAGTGTTAAGAGTGTAATTCAACTGCATGTATTTTGAAACCCGTATCACATTCAAGGTGCCAAAGTATTCTTATTCTTGATCAACGGATTTTCCCTATACTCTAGAAAACGAGTGGTTCACGTACTTGAGTATTTCTCCTTAATGGTTCCTATTGCCAATGTACGAGTTACCCCTATGACTTATTTGTCTAATAATTAATTTCCTTACAATAATTAACCACATCAGTATTGTTAGTAGTAACCTTCTATGTCTCTTAGCATATAGCCTCATGAAATGATCTGCTCAGCACATTAATGGATTCCTGAATAACTCCAGCCTGATCTTGAACTTTGTTCTTCCTCACTGTATTAGATCCATTGGGTATTGTAAGTTCAGACAAGTCAAAGATGAAGCTTCACAGTGTGATCACATATATATTGGATAGGTAATTTTATGGTCAGTTTATGAAAGCACACCTAGAGTAATTATTGAAGGTCATCAAAGGTTTAGTGCGAGTGTTCGCCTAAAGATTTAGAGTTTTAAGGATGAGCAGGTTATTCTCCATATTTACCCCTGAAAATGTTATGTGAGTTGATAATAAAGGTAACATAAGTGTATTACACATTAGGTTGCACTAGGAGTATGATGTTCCCCGTAACTGTTCCTCATGTACTTTGTGTTTCCATATGTTTATGTCTAAGAAGGTAGTGATAAACGAGGGGTATGATATGATGCACTACTGGCAAGAATCATCGTGACTTGACTTCATATGGATTGTTGATTAAAATGAAATTATATTCTTGTTGATGAACACCTTTGTGATTACATTAATGGCTGGTAAGGACTATTATGAACACATGATTGTTTGGTTACTATGAAATGACATTCTTGATGGTATGAGGCCATGTGATGGAATTGTGGGTTGTTGTTGTTACCATGAATTGCAATATCCGGTGGAATGTAATTTGTACGGTGGAAATTATTAAAGGTAAAGCCAATGGATAGTTAACTCACGCGAGGTGTCTGTCTGTCATCCTTGTTATGTATGTTTGGGATTTGATATTATTTCCGAGAATGTGTCATGATAGAGATGGTAAGTTGAGAAGGTCATTAGGAAGGTTGAAAGTGTCATGGAAGGAAAATATTTCTTGCTTGATTGAATATCAATTAGTAATGACTTGAAAGGTATCATATAGGTGTTTTTCTCTAAATCTGTGTAGTCCATGTTCTGGTATCCCTATGATAATGTAGTGCTTGTAATACTAACATTAGTATGGTCGATATATACACTGTGGTGCTCTGTCTAGTTGTGGATGTGTTTTTAAGATAATTTTGGTGATTCTCTGGCAGGCGGATAGGCCTAGTTACAAAGGAGACTCTGCCGAAATTTTTGAAAAATTTAGGAGTTAGTCAAAATTTGGGGTCTTGAGGTAGGTGAGAAAACAAATTCATTATATTAAGCGTTTAAGTCGGGATCTACTCCTCATTCGAGGACGAATGATCCTAAGGGGGGGGAGAATGTAAGGCCCCGAAAATTTTTGCTAAGTAATTTAAGATTTTGTGGTGTCACATAGGCTTATTATAATATTTTATTGTGCTATTAACATGGTGTACATCCATTGGATTTGGTAAATATGTGTATAAGTCTTACGGTAAGTAATTTGGGATCCAAGGAAAGGCCTAAGTCTAAGAAAAATTGGAAAAGTCCATAATAGGCTAAAATTCCCAATGATCTTGCACTAGTCCCTACTTTGAACGAGCATATAAATATCTATAAGGTTCTAGGTGATGGATAACCTATAAAATGAAAGGTCTTCGAGTCTAGTTTCCAACGCTTCAAACCGTTCGTCATTTGGACCTTCCTACACAAAGTTATGATCAAATTACCAAAAGCTGGAAAAATGCAATTCTGTGTGAAATCTGCGATCGCAGATTTAACTCTGCAGACCGCATAACCATTCTGCGATCGCAGAATGGTCGCAGATTGAGACAGAACAGCCTAGTTTTGGGCAACGAGTTCTGCGATGAATATGCAGCCCGCATACCCATTCTGCGGTGGATTCTGCTATAGCAGACTTGACATCCGAGGGTTAATTTTCTAATTTTTATAACCCGACCCCATTTTAATATATAGGCTTTAGAGTTCATTTTGGGGTCATTTTCTACTGACTTTAGAGAGAGGTGAGAGCATTTTAGAGAGAGAAAGAGGAACCCAACATTTAAATCATCCAAACTTGCATCATTCTTCAAGAATCAAAGATCCCAATCACAAGTTCTTCATCTAAGAGGTAAGATTCTATACCCTAGGTTTTAACTTCGAGTTAGGAGTATAAGATGGGTTATTAAGGTATGATTCTTGGGTGTATTAATATTGTGTATAAATGCATGTTCAACTTAGGTTTATGGGAAGATTGTTTAACTTAAATAAGTAAAGATTTGGTTGGGGAATGAAGGAAAACCTTGAAAAAGAGATTTGAGATTAAGATGCTCAACTAGTATTTGATAAAATGCTCAAATGAGCTGATACCATGAATACCTTTCTAATTTGTGTTCAATTTTGTTATGTTTCAAACTAGATTGGAATTGCTAGAATTTCCGGAACGTTGTAGTAACTTAAGGAAAGCTTAAACGAGGTATGTATGGCTAACTTTAACTCTTGTAGGATCCCCCTTGTTGTGACGAGCATACGGTATGTGTACCTTGTATGAGAATATGTGAATTGATTGCCTTAGTTGATTTCCATACCACCAAGTTATATGTGATTGTGAGAAGTGATTTGATGTGTCTATCTTGTTATGTGCAAAGTTTGTAAAAGCTTGAGGATGTCGACATGGAAGTATGTGTTTACTTATGTGAACTATTTGTGAATTCTTGTGATTTATGTGCCTTGAATGTTGTTGGTTAAGTCTACGATATGATGGTGCAAGTAAATGGAAACAAACCAAATGTGGGTGTGTGATTGTGAAAGTGTTATGTGGTAAGAACTGAGAAACAAATGATGGAAGGAAATAGTAAATGATGCACTTGGAACAACTGTGGTAATAACATAGTTTGCTTGTTGTGGGTAATTATTGTGGTGACGTAAATTGCATATGAGTTGTTGAATATGATGAAGTGGTATTTATGGCTACGGAAATTCTTGTGAATTGTTGTGGTTGTTCTTGAGGATTGTTGTTGTTATTCTTTGTAAATTGTTGTTGTTGTTGTTCCTTGAGGGTCATTGCTGTTGTTTCTTGAGAATTGTTGTCGTTATTCTTTGTAAATTGTTGTTGTTGTTGTGTTGTTTGTGATTGTGATTGTTCGGTGGGATCGGGTTGCGCGCCGCAACATGAAGAAATAAGGTGTGGGTTGTGGTGATAAGGGTGGCCGAGGTAATAAGGGTGGCCGAAGTAATAAGGTTGGAAAGCGATCGAAATCGCTATTGAAATGAACTATGAACAAATTGTGATATTATTGATGTGGAAATGTGGAAGGGGAAACAGGAGAGATTGTAAACTTGTTGAATTGCTCTTTCTTTGTGGATTTGATTGTTATTTCCATTACAATTACATGCTTTTTTATGAAGGAGAGATTGTAAAACTTGTTTGGCTTTGATTGTTTCTTTCACGTGCATTTGATCGTTGATTCTATTGATGTATGTTACTTGTGTGTGTTATTTGATTTTACTTGGGGTGAAGTTTGTTTATACATACCAGTACAATTCAAATGTACTGACGTCCCTTTTGCCGGGGGCGCTACATTCGTGTTATGATTGTAGGTGGTTTTATAGCAGGTACTCCAGTCCACCGACAGTAGCACCTCCTCCACTTTCCATCAGCTGTATTGGTGAGCCCCTTTCCTCTCGGGGCCCTACGTGGCTCATGCCGCCTTTCCTCCGGAGTTTATATTTGTATTTGTGTAAGGTATAGCCGGAGCCTTGTTTCCGGCATTTCCATATTATTCTTCAATTATATTTAGAGGCTCCGTAGACAAGTTGTGGGTAGTGTCGGGCATGGGAATTTAAAATAGAAGTATTGATGTTTAGCAATGATGTATAAAACTTGTAATACCTTTACTATGGCGAATGAAGTTGCTAATGGAAAAATGAAATGGAAATCGTGAATGATATGTTTATAAAACTTGATTAATGGAGTCCATCTCCAATTTATTCATGAGTTAGTTTGGGTAGAATGAGATCTAACAGGCTTGCTCGGTCGGGTTTACTCGGTTGAGCGCCGGTCGCGCTCCTCGGATTTTGGGGCGTGTCACATAAGCTAGGGTTGTGGCTCAACCCTAGTGTGGGTAATTGATGGGTCTTGTAATTTAGGGCTAAATTGACTATGGGTGTTTGTTATTTGGGCCAATTTGATGGTTAATTTGTGAATTAGTGGTTGCAAACACTAGTTTGTGTTGAGTTGACTTGAGCTTTTCTTGAGAAAGAGAGCCTAAGTCTCCGAAATTGGTCCAACAATGAATTAGGGCGTACTCAAGAGATTGATAGCCCCAATTAAAGGGTTAAACCTCGAGAGAGTAATACCCGAATTGAACCCTAGTTGCTTGTGCAAATATGCATACCCAATTGGTCTTGAGAAAGCCAATTCGGGCAAAATCACTCAAACCACCGAGAGGTGTAGAGTGGGTAAAATCGTGCAACGGTTATAATATACTCCCCAAATATGTCAAATGTGCCTTAGATTCAAGTACCCCGTCAATTGACCACCTAGGCGGTAGTCACTACCCTAGTGCCTCTTAAATCTATTTTAACAACTCGTAGCATTATAACTCTTAGCATAATTTAGTTGCAATTACCATTTGCAGTTTGATAATAGTAGAAGTAAACAAAAACCCCAAAAATGAATAGAAGTGTAATTAAGAACACATACACAATTCTACACTAGATAGATACTCGATCCCAAATTCTAGCTCTCCGAGGATTCGATCCCGACCCTAAATCGGGTAAAAGCTGCTCCGACCCTCTCTCGCTGCTTAAATAAGTAGTGCGGAGTAGGCCTCGATCATGCCTCACACATGGTGGTGACTGTGCTGGAAAATATAACTGAAATTATGATAATGGTAGATGTCTCAAATGAGACGACCTAGCCGATCCGGTCGTGATCGGACTCCGTGTAAGAATGCGGTGGTATTGTGGATGATGGTATATCGGTACTAAAGATCTCCCAACCTAAAATTATGGAACATACTTGAAAGCTTATGTGATTCTTAACTTGATGTTTTGGTATTGTTTGAGGCTTCTATTGAATTCATGACTGTTCCTTCTTGTATTAATGATCATTCTATTGAGATGGTCTTTAGTTATACATACTAGTACTATTCGATGGTAGGAAAGTCCCTTTTGCCTGGGGTGCTGCATCTTTAAATGGATGTAGGTGGTTCCACAGCAGGTAGCATTGATCAGTGATAGCAGTACATCCTCCTCCCAGCAATCTTACATCCTCCTCCCAGCAATCTTGGTGAGCCCTATTTCCTTTCGAAGTCATACATTTATTGTCCCTTATGTATTGTACTTGAGGTATAGCCGGGGCCTTGTTGCCGGCGCTTTTGTAGCACTCTTTTGTATTTATTGTAGGCTCTGTAGACATAGTGTGGATTGTATATGGGTGCTGGGAAAGTCAGGCGAAATGTTGTTGTGTTTGAATCATTTATTCCACTTAAAACTATGAAAAGAGTTTATATTTTGAAACTTTAAGATGAAGTAACCAATGAAATGATGTAGTATTGTATACATGATCTCCCTATTATGTAATTAATGAAAATATGTCTTCTCTTTGTTCATGAGTGAGTATGGGTAGAAAGAATCTAGGAGGCTTGCTCCACCGGGTTCACTCGGTTTAGCGCCGGTCATGCTCCCTAAGTTTGGGGCGTGACAAGAAGTCAATGGATATTCAATATTATTCGAAAAATGTGATTAAAAGTTTCTTACCTACTGATTTGTAGTGAAATCCCTCACAAAATCTCCCTTAGTCAAGCTCCAGAAGTGAAATTATGAAATAATACTCTAACCCACGATTTGGGGTTTTTAAATTTTCCGAGGTACGCCTCCTTCGCGAACGCGAAAAGTGCCTCGCGTTCACGAAGCACAAAACTTCTCAGCTGAAATGTCCTCTTACGCGAACGCGACATCCCAGTTGCGAACACGATGACCTCTAACCCAAAGCCTACGCGAATGTGAACGCAAAATGCCCGATGCCCATGTCGGCCTCACTCTGCTACGCGAACGCGGAATCCCTCTCACGATCGCGATGAATAGAACCTCTAAACCTTCATGAATTCAAAGAACATAATCCTCCTACCCCTGAACAACTCTAAGCGAACGAGATCTCTTCATCGTGAACACGATGAAGACTGCACTAGACACAAGATAAGCAGTTCTATAAGGCCAAAACTCAATCCAAATCGCACCCAAGGCTCCTGCGACCCCTTCAAAACATGCCAACACCTCTTAAAAAGTCATGCAAACTTAGTTGAAGCCTCAAATCATGTTAAAATACATCAAAAACACGAATCGCACCCCAATTCAAGCCTGTTGAAACTAATGGATTTCTAACTTCCAAAACCAATGTCAAAACCTATCAAATCAATTCCGATTGACCTCAAATTTTGCGCAAAAGTCATAAATAACACAATGGACCTATTCTAACTCCCGAAACCAAAATCCTATCCCGGTATCAACAAAATCAACTCTGGATCAAACTTCTCAACTTTCCAACTTTCGCCAATTCAAGCCAAAACAATCTACGGACCTCCAAATCAATATCCAGGTATACTCCAAGTCCAAAATCACCATACGAAGCTATCGGGACCATCAAAACTCCATTCCGGAATTTTTTACTCATAAGACAACATCCGATCAACTCTTTAAGCTAAAACTTCCTACCATAGGACTAAGTGTCCCAATTCATTCCAAAACATCCCCGGAACCAAACCAACCTCCCTAGAAAGTCACATAATCACCAAGGAAAAAACAATAAGCAATAAATGGGAGAACAGGACTACAATACTCAAAACGATCTATCGCGCCCCCTTTTTTCCTCCTTGCGGAGAAAGTCCGGGTTTCAACACTCATAAGGAATCGACTTGTTTCCTTTTGGGATTTGGGTATTTGAAGAGTCGCCACCTAACGGATTATGGTGCGTTAGTGCACCTAGAGCGTTTAACTCATGAACCAGTTTGCATTACCAGAGATTAGGGTAAGGGCTCAAAATAACCTCGAGAGGAAGGTGTTAGGCACCCCTCGTGGTCCACAACGGTGGGTTCCGGCCGAACTTAAACTATGTGAATTAGTCCTTTTACAAACAATTCCAACACATATTCTCAAATAAAGGCATGTTTTCACATTCTAAACACATGTATGATTCAGGTAATGGAAGCAAGGGAGAGCAATTTGCATAAATATACGTAAAGAAAGGAAGTTCATGTAAAACACATAGGAATTGGGAAAGGGGAGTCCTAAGTTGATTAGCCTACAGGATCATACCCACACAATGCCCGGTAATCACTCCTCAATGAGGGGCTACACGTGACATTAGCGCGTAGTCATCATATCCTTACTACCCAATTCCCTCCTCTTGGTCATAGCCTAAAGCGTTCTAGCAACCTTGAAAGATATCCTATGTGTGCACTACGCGTCCCTTCCTTGTGGCCCTTGAGGTATTTAGGACCTCTAATTTAGGTAGTTCTAGGCCATCCTAAAGTACTTATAGGAGAAAAATCTAGGCATCAACCAAAAACAATTAGGACTGCATTAAAGAGGGAACAATTAAAGGCTCACATTTTACCTCCACAAACAGAACAAGTATGTGCACATCTCAAACAACAGTTTTCAGATATTTAAGAGGAACTCTAGAACAAGACATCTAGGAGAGCAGAAAATATGCAGTATGGAGTTAAGACCAAAGTGTCAAAGACTTATTCAGTTTGCCTACTCATTTGACCTGTTGAATATGAGCAATCACAAATGACAAGGCGTAGTTTTACAATTGCAGAATTTTAGTCGCCCTACGGGCCTGCCTAGGCGTATAATAGTGATGTCCTATGAGCATGGTATCTAATCATTGATCAGGAATGCGGTAAAACACTAAACAATTTTTAAACGGGCAATTTAGATCCTATAGGCATGCTTTCTAGTGATGTTAATTAACACAGCGTTGAAGAGATGAGTAGGTCAGTTAGTTAAACTGATTCAGAACCTACAGGTGTGAGTAAAACTGATTTTAAGTCTAACTAAACTGGTTTTAGATCCTATAGGCATGATTTCTAATTAAACACAAGGTGAAGCAAGCAGAATGTATTTGACCAAAGCGAAATTCCTATAGCCATGATTTTATTAAAGCTGATTTTAAATCCAATAGGCATGATTTCTAAGGAGATGCAATTTGAATACATGTTGTAATGGGAACTGAACCTCAGTTACTTTACACCCTATAGGCATGATACCTAAGTGAGCATCGCAGCAAATTTACAGGCATGTTATTAGGATGCAGGATTGATTTTTGAATCCTATTGGGATGATGTCTAAGTGAACAAACATTGTAACAGCTTATAGGCATGATATATAGACAACATATTGTAACCTCTTACAGGCATGGTTTCTAAGAATGTAGCATTCGTCTAAAATCCTATAGGCAGGATATCTACCCATTCCCCAAAAAAATGTGTATAATAATCCCTCCCAGTTTACTAATTTTCCTAATATTTGTGTACAAAGATTATTACAGACCAAGAACTGAATAAATTACATAAATACAAATATGCATTAATATATAGGGAGCCTGAAGTAGGCCCAAAGTAGTTTCCAAGCCTTCAGTAGTCTCAAGTGCCCAAAGTTCCATAGCCCAATTCATGTCTAGGTGCGTCAAAGTTCCCTAAGGACCTCAAGGATCCCGGGCAGTGCTCACACCCAGACCTTTCTCACATAAAAACTGATTTATGTGCAGTGTGGAAGTGCCAGCCCTGATATGCTAGAGTTTAGAGAGATCTCAAGGGTCTCAAAGCAATACACATACCAGAGGGGCAGGACTTAATGAACTAAGAGTAAGTGAGAGTGCATAATAACTTGAAAGAGTTTGGTAAACAGCAGCAAAGGGGCCTTAGGTGTAAAAGATTTTCTGAAATCAGTACTAGTTATGGTGGAAAACAGTTTGAGGAAACACGAAAAACTTTTTTGAGGTCAGAGAGCAAGTCACAGAACACACAGCTTCAGAAACATTTTGGGCAAGCAGACTCTTCATAGAGGGAGAGAGGGATTGGGGGATACATAGAATACAACCTAGTGTATAACCAAACAGATATACAATTGAGGTTGTGGAATTGACAAGTTAGTTACAAAGACTACAATAAAGACATGTTGATAACACATAAGTCTTAGGCACACAATCAGAATACTTGGCAGGGCTAGATACCTTAATAGGATCTCATTAGTCAAACTAGAATAGGTAAGACTTAAACGAACAAACTAGGTAGGCACTTCATGAAGCATTCAAAGTTTAGAAATACTAACCACATACAGAGCAAGCAGGATGTAGACATGCTGGGTGAGACAGTAAGCAAACAATGTAGCTTGGACATACTAGTTGAACAAATAGGATTCATGCAATTATCTAAAGCAGGATTGGGCATGCTAAAAAGTATACTAGTTATAGCTTTTAACAGAACAAACTTAAACATGTTGAGTGATACAGTAATTAGGCAGTGTAATCTAAGCATGTTGGTTACACATTGAGCATATGACAGTAGAATAGATAATAGAACTGGAAATCACAACTAATGAATTACAGCAACAAAGAAAACACATAGTTTTGGATTGTGAATTGAATCAGGACATACCATTCAAGGAGAGAATATAGAGTATAGAGCAAATAGCCAGCCTTGGCTTACAGCCGGCTGGATTAGTGAGAATTGTAAGTAACAGAAGAGAATAGAGAGCTTTTGAGAGTTTGAGAGTGTGGAGGAACTAGTGTTCGTGTTTACGAAGTTAAAAATAAGAGAGTTTATATAGTAGCTCGAGAGTAGAGTAAATATGGTAAAAGAATCAACTTCAGTCAATTAAGGAAGTAACAGAATCCAATCACATAAGGTTTCAGAATAAACCTCCCTTAATTGAAGGCAATCAGCTAAACGGTAATAATAAGGAGTCTAATTAAGGAAAGAAGTTCAAATCAAACCAAATAAAGGAGTTTAGAATAAAATAATCAGGTGTCTAATTAAGGGAAGAATCATGTAAAGGAATCAGTAAATATACAGGTAATCAAATGAGGCAAGAATGACTAATTAAGGCCGTAAATAGGGAATCAGGCAAGACTTAGAAGAATCAGGTAATCAACTAGGGTTTGAACGCTCATGCAAAAATCAGCCGAGGTGAAGAAGAAACACCTTATTAAACATTAATAACTTAGAAGAATCTTTGAAAAACAGTCCGGGATAAACCCTAGTTTAAGAAGAATGAATAAAAAGCGAGATAATCAATTAAAGTAAAGGGGTTTTTGGAGTAAAACACTTGATAATACCCAAATCATCTCAGATCTATGAAGATCTGAGAAGAGTTGACAATAGTGAACTAGGATTTTCAAAAAAGAAAATAGCAGAGATGAGAGAATAGGTCGAAAACTCATAGATTCGTAACAACATAACAAGAAGTTCTCACTCACAGTCGAACCATGGCCTGAGACAGGCTAACGAGCAAAGTTTCAAACCAGAACCAACTAGGTTCTTCGAGATCTTCACAAGGATCCAGAAAATCAAGAAGACATGGCGTGTAGAAGGCCAAGACTGGCCCGGGAAGCCATGGAAGCTTTATAAAGAGAAGATTTATGCTGGTGACGGCGTGTAAGAAATAGGGTTAGGTCGAGAGTGTTTTGAGAGAAGAGGGAGATGATGACGGCGGGTGACGGTGAGAAATGAGAGGGTTTGGGGGGGTTAGGTCTAGGTTTAATTATGGAACGGGGAATCTGGATCGTTGATCAAAATGATCAACGGCCAGGATTTGGCAAGAAGTGGGTCGGGTGAGTATGGGTTTGGGCTGGGTAGTTTTAGGCCCGACTGGGATTTGGGGGGGGGGGGGGGTTAAAATTGGGCTAATTTAACAGGCCAGGTCCAAATAAAAAGGGGCTATTTGTTAAATACCTTTTTAATTGATAAAACAATTTTTAAAAATAATTAATGGGCTGTAAGAAATAATTTTCACGCCTGAAAATATTTTAAAAATGTAAAAGTGTCACGACCCAAACCCCGCACTGGTCGTGATGGCGCCTCTCGTGAAGACGAGGCCAGCCAACTAACCCCCTCGTCTTTTTCAAAAATAGTTAAACATAAATAAACAGCGTAAATATGACTTAATAGTATTAATCAGCGGAAAGCCAACCCAACACAGCCCTAACCGGGGTGTCACAAGTCACGAACATCTATCAGAATGCAAATCCACTATAGGGTCTAAAATGTACAAAGCCGGAATAATGAACAAAAGAGAGAGACATGGTGTTGTGAACGCTGACATTCACCTCCTTAACTCATATAACTCTGCCTCTGATCGGCCCAAAACCCGCAACCGAGTGAATAGATACCTGCATCTGCACACGAGGTGCAGGGAGTAAAGTGAGTACTCCAACTCAGTGAGTAATACAGGCAAATAACAACTTAGCAGTAAGAAATCACGTAAAGCAACCAACATGTTGTATACAAGCAGGGTACAATCCTTTGAGAAAAATAGTGAAGCTGTGAAATCTTTGGAAATCTCTTGGCTCAGTTTAAATCTCTTTTTAAAATGATCTTTCCAACAGATACGAAATGATTTTAAAATAGTTAATGCCGATAAGCACAGAAAAACCACCCCTCGGGCACAAATATCACAGTATAACAGGTAAAAAAGCAAGTAAATATGCAAGATGAGCACATAAAAGTTCGCCCCTCGGGCAATATCTAAAAACGCAAGTAAATATGCGCCCCTCTAGCCCGCGATGCCTCGCCCGCACGAAACGACCTCCGGATGCTAGCCACAATCAGTACATAATCATTAAAATATGCTAAGGGAGCGAAGCCTACTCGAAAATATCCAATTTAACATCAAAATCCCGAAATTGCTCAAACACGGCCCCCGGACCCACGCTTCGGAATTCGACGAAAGTCACAAAATCCGACAACCCATTCAACCACGAGTCCAACCCATCCTAAAACATCATTCAAACTTGCTCCAATCATCAAAACACCACAAACAACACCAAAACCATCAAATTACATCGGATTCAAGCCTAAGTTCTTCTAAAACTTCCGAAATACGCATTTGATCAAAAATCCGACCAAAACACCTCCGAATGACCTGAAATTTTGCACACACATCCCAAATCACCTAACGAACCTACAGAAACTCTCAGAACTCCATTCCGACCCTCGGATCAAAATCTCACCTATCAACCGAAATTCGCCAAAATACTAACTTCGCCAATTCAAGCCTAATTCTGCACCGGACCTCCAAAATCACTTCCGATCACACTCCTAAGTCACAAATCATCTAACGAAGCTAACCAAATCGTAAAAACTCCGATCCGAGCTCATATACAGATAAGTCAACTCTCGGTCAAACCTTTCAATTCAAAGCTTTCAACTGAAACTGTTCTTCCAAATTCATTCCAATTCTTCCTGAAATCCAAAACCAACGATCTACATTAGTCATAATGCATAACACGGGGCAAGTCATGCCCGAGAACTGGCGATCATGGTGCAAAAGCTCAAAACGACCGGTCGGGTCGTTACATCCTCCCCCACTTAAACACACGTTCGTCCTCGAACGTACCCAGAGTTGTTCTAAAAGCCAACCAATCGCTGAATAACCTTACCATGCATATACCCGGGGGTGATCCCACGTCACCCTATCTCATATAGGTCCGATAACACATTTTAACTAAAATCACACAATCCAGTCTCGCCCATAAGTCATAGAACCACATTTCACTTTCCGAAATCACACACAAGGTTAGAACCTCACATCTATACTCTGAATAATCCCGAACCAGCTGCAATAACCCATACCTGCAACCTCGGGTGCAATTACATGATATACCACATAACTCAAACACTCGAAACGATAACTTCTATTCACAGTAGCTGCACATTACAACCGAATATCGATAGGAAGCCTCTTATCAACTAAAGTCTCATTCCAACACTTTCACATACTGCCAATGACAAAGGAAACACGCAACAAATCATAACCATTTCTCAGGTCAACCATTCATGAAGTCACTTCCTTTTTTTTGGCTAATACCACAGCAGATTTCCGAGCCGAACCTCGATATTATCCTTCCAACAAGCTGAAATCAAATCAGTTCGTATTCATTAATGACCCCAACGATCACCTCGAATCCAACGCACCACTCTGGTGACATGACACATCAATGCAGGCCTAAGCCACAACTCGCATAATTCACGCACCGATAAGAAACGATCTGAACATACTCAAATCATGAAAATAACCCCCAAACAAAAGAGCTGTACCTCAAGCTCATCAGTACCATCACAACACAAGGCTGAGACCCCATCTCACCTCATAGAAATAGAACACATGATTCTACCCCGAAAGGTCATATCTCCACGTAGCCTCGCTACAATGCGCGATCCTATCCAAACACTGCTACACATGGAACACCTCAAGTCACTATGCTCAAAATCGACAGCCACGCAAAATTTGATGTCTGGAACCAAAGCAGATCATTACACCCACGGTGAAACAAATAACACACACCACGCAAACCCGATAGAACATAACCAATACGCCATTCACCGAGCAACACCCAATTACTCTTCCCGCTCGACTTCCACTATGAACCCCAACAAAACCGCACCATATGTGCCCATAACCAACAAATCATAACATCTCGCAACACAAAAGGCAACTTATAGATCTCCCAGATCGCTAATAAGATCAATAATGGTCGAATCAGCCTATCCCTCAACAATACAATTCGGGCCAACCAAGCCGACTCAAGTGAGAACACACATCCACATTGGCCTGCCAACAAATTCCTTACCAAGGAAACCTGAAGTTGTTCCTTCCACTACTATAACTTCTGCCGGTGCCATACGATACGGAGTTCATGCTTGGCGCAATTATCGATCAGGATGTGTATGTTTGGCAGTGGAAAGTCGTCCTTGGGACTTGCTTTGTTTAAATTCCAATAGTCAACACATACTCTGACTTTCCCATCTTTCTTTGGAACTGGTACAATGTTGGCTAACCAGGTCGGGTACTCCACAACCCTAAGGACTTTGGCTTTGATCTTCTTAGCAACTTCCTCCTTGATTTTCAAGCTCATATCTGGTTTGAATTTTCTAAGTTTCTGCTTCACTGGCGGACACATGGGATTAGTAGGCAACTTGTGAGCCACTATGGAAGTGCTTAGACCGGTCATGTCATCATATGACCATGCGAAAATGTCCTCATAATCTTTTAAGAAGCGGATGTACTCTTCCTTCTCTGTTGGTGATAAGTGAATGTTGATGTGAGTCTCCTTGACGGTCTCAGCGTCCCCCAAGTTTACTGCTTCGGTTTCGTCCAGATTGGACTTAGGCTTATTCTCAAAGTTTTCAACCTCCCTGACAACTTCCTCGGGTATCTCGTCTTCTTCATCTGAATCACTATCCTCATATTGCGTTACTTCATTACATGTCACAGTCACCGGTTCATCAGGAAAAGTAATTATAACGTTGTAGAAAGAAAAAGTGTAGAAAATAATAATGAATAATAAAGAGCAATGCATTTGATTAAAACTGAAAAACATCCAGACAAGTACGGCTCGATGAATCGAGCGTTTATTTTGAAACAAATAAGTCTTTTAAAACAAAGTTACTGAAAATCTTAAAAGCCTAGAATGGCTATAGAAATAAAATTTGCCAAGCTACCCAGGGACTCGGCGGGCCCGGGATGGTGTGGCGGTCCAGTTCCTGAGAACAGCTCCCTTCTCCACAGTCTGAATAGTGAGGCCTTCTTCCTCCTCCTCCTCAATTATTGCACTGCAGTCCATGTCTTCATCTTCCAAGAATAGATTCTTCAGCCCAACTAATGCCTCTTCTTCTGCAGTTCCCCATATTGTGTCAGCTTGGTGAAAAGCTTGATCCAGATGTGGCACCGGTTGCTCGAGAGAGTAATACGGTCTGCGCCATGGAGGCGACCGTCATTATACTCTTTCCATGTGTAGTGATATCCGAGCCCAAAGGTAGTGCCATGACCCTTCAGTTGTATCGGTCTAGTAATACCCTGAAGGTTCTTCCTAAGCCCTTTACCGAGTTCATACCCGGACCATGCTAGTATGCTTTCTATTTTGCTACTCCACCATTTGTCTTTCTCAGCGGCGTTGACACGTTCAATGTGATGATAGGTTTCCCCTCCTAGCCTTCTTCTGTTTTTGATAACCGGGATGGTTTGGATGGTGTAAATGGGGTTACTCCCATCCCCGTGAATGATCACCTCCTGATGGTTCCATTCAAACTTTACTGCATGATGAAAGGTTGATGCTACAGCCCCAGCAGCGTGTATTCATGGTCGTCCTAACAGCAGATTGTAGGATGCAGATATGTCCAGCACCTGAAACTCGACATCGAACAACGTAGGCCCCATTTGCAGATAGAGATTAATTTCTCCGATGGTAGCTCTCTAAGACCCATCAAAAGCCTTCACGTTCATGGTCCCTTCTCGTATCTCACATAGGCCTTTGCCCAACCTCTTCAGTGTTGTCAATGGGCAAATATTGATACTAGATCCTCCATCAATCAAGACCCTGGTAATGAAATAGTCTTCGCATCACACTGTGATGTGCAGTGCGCTGTTGTGATTCAAACCCTTAGGCGGCAACTCATCCTCGTGGAAAGTGATTTTGTGACCTTCCAACACCTGTCCCACCATGTTAGCCATTTCTCCGCTTGTGACATTATTGGGCACATAAGCTTCGCTCAACACCTTCATCAAAGCGTTCTTGTGCGCCTCTGAATTTTGCAACAATGACAGGATGGATATCTAAGCTGGGGTTTTGTTCAAATGATCAATTACGGAATACTCCTTTGCTTGCACTTTCCTGCAAAGGTCATCTGGCCCTGTTTCAATAGCAGGTTGCTTGGCAGTGGCCCCTTACTTGGTCCTCCCAGGTGTTCAGGTGTATAGATTCTTCCGGTCCTAGTCATTCCTTATGCGGCATCGGATTCCTCCATCTTTGCCTTTCCTTTTCACCTAGCTTCAGCAACATAATCCCAAGGTATTGATTTTGAATTGAAAAGAGGTGTGGTTGATACTGTCAATATAAAAGGTGCGACCACTTCTACTTCAAACGGAACAGGGGTGTCCGCGGGTGGAGCCACCTCTACCTCAAATGGAACTGATGTGGCTACCTTAACCTCGATTGGCGACTGAATCTGTACTACAATAGGAGTGAGTGTAACTGAAGGTTTCAAGTCATCACCTTCCCGAATAAGCCCAATCGACCCCTCAGGATCCCACTCTTTGTTCCTCTCTATCACATGTATCCCACTATCCCTATAATTAGGGAGAGGGTTGTTGCGAATAATGGGTATGTCTTCCTTTGCCTGTATGACCTTGTTGTCAATCAGTATATGGATCTTAACTTTCAATGTTCAGCACTCATAAGTAGTGTGCCCCTTCATACCGGAATGGTACGCACAAGTATTGTTAGGATTGACCCATTGGGATTGATTCTCTAATGCCACAGCGAGAACAGGAGTGACGTAACCTACGGCTTTCAACATTTCATACAACCGGTCGATGGGTTCAGCAATAGCGGTGTATTGTCTGGGTGGCTTGCGGTCAAAATTGGGTCTTGGTCTTGGATAATTTTGGCGAGTCGGAGGTGACTGGAAATGAGATAGTTGGGAGTTACAGGTATGATAGACAGTGGCTGGTTGGGAATATCTGGGAGATGATGGTTGATATGTAGGTGGTGGTGCTCGGTATGTGGGTAGAGGTGTTTGATATGTAGGTTGAGGTGTTCGATAGGTAAGTGGAGATTTCCGGCCTTGAGCCACCGTTACTGCCCCAACTTCTTTCATCTTTGATATGTCGCATGATTGCAATGCCTTATTTGTGGCCTGCAATGCCTCAAAATTTGTTACATCCCGTTTTTGATGCCTTCCTCAATTGTTTCCCCAAGTTTAATGATATCGGAGAATTTATGGTTTTCAATAACCATCAACCTTTCATAATACTACGGATCTTGTGCTATAACGAAGAACTTGTTCGTCTATTCCTCGTCCAGAGATGGTCTGACCTTGGCCGCTTCCGACCTCCAACGAGTAGCATACTCGCGGAAAGTCTCGGTGGGTTTCTTCTTAAGATTCTGGATGTAGAAAACATCGGGTGCGTTTTCTGTGTTGAACCTGAATCGGTCCATGAAATCTGATACCATACTTACCCAATTGGACCATTTCTTGGGATCCTGGCTGATGTACCAGGACAAAGTATCACCAGTAAGACCTCATGAAGAGTTTCATCCGGATTTTTTCATCTTTTCCGACTCCAACAAGCTTGTCGCAATAGGTCCTCAGATGAACCCTGGGATCACCTGTATCGTCAAACATCTCGAACTTAGGAGGTTTGTACCCCTCTAGTAGTTCTACATCCAGCTGTATGCATAGGTCTTCATAATTCAAACCCTCTATCCCTTTGCCGCCTTCGACACCTTGAACCTGACTTGTCAATTTCTTGAGTTCTTCGACCATGTTCTTGATGAGCAGGTCCTTCTCAGCTGATTCTGGTGTATAGGAAGTTGGTTGAGTAGAGTGAGGTATGGTCTCCACATATATGGGGTTGTTTTAATGAGTGCCAGGGACTTGGGTGTAGTGATGGTCAGTGGTTGTGTTTTGAGGATCGAAAATGGGTTGTGGTGTGTTTCGGGGAGTGTGGTAAGTGGCCGTTGTGGGTACTGGATTGATTGACAGTGGTGTTGTGGCGGAGTTGGTACTGGTAAGGAATTGAGATTTTGAGGTGGGGTTGTGTATTGATGTGGTGCAGGAGGGTTTTGTGGCTATTGGTTTGGTGTGTTTTGGGGAGGTGCTGGGTTCTTTAGTGTTTTGTTGGTTGATGTCGGGGAGAATTTGCTATGGTCGTGTCTCTCATATAGGTATTCGACAGGTATGTAGGATTTCTTTAGGCATTCTAAGTCAGCATTTTTCTCCAGCCCCATCATCTTTGGGAACCCTTTACCAGTAGGTTCTCCGGTACCAACAACCCAAGGCTATCCCAAGTCAGTCCCGCTAGTCCCCCAATTTCTTCTATGAGTGGTGTTATTTCCATATCTTCGAAATGGAACACAGCCCTTTCATGGTCCAAGAACAAAGTGGCAGCCTCGATCAACCTATTGTTTGGTTGAATGTCTAGTAGAGAAGGTAAATTGCCCAAGTGCTTTCTCATATGTTTCTTGTCACTTGAGGAAAGGTCCTCCCACCAATCTAGTAGCAATGGTGGAATGATGCTGACCATATCGAATCTAAAGACCTCATGCCCCATTTTCTGCAAAACAAAAAGGTTAGGCCCTTCTCCCCCACCAGACTCGACTATTTGTACATTCATGATTAGCATATTGGCATTTAGTTCTCCAAATTAATGCACAGAACGTGATTGTGTCCGTTGGGATTATGGAGACCCCCTTGGACTTTGGATAAGGCTCATCTTAAAGGATTATTATATGGACAACATATTAATCCGTCTAGGTTTGACCATGATGCATGCACAATTATGATCAGAGTAAGGTTACTATGGGGGTCTAGATTGGTACCCTCAAGCGGACAACTTGGGGGGAAAGGCACGGAACCGTCGAGTGCACCGCTGATCGACTAGTTTTACCGCAAATAAGCCTTTTCGAATTTAAGGTTATAAATTGGAAGAGCGCAACCACTCATCAAGTGTTGCTATAGGATTTGATACGCACGAGTGGAATATGATGTGGAACATGATTTATGCAACAATAAATAGCATGTTTTCAGGTATTTGCACGTAAGAAAATAATAAATGCAGTATTTAAATAATTGAAGGACAGTTACAGAAAGGAAACAAAGAGACAAGTCAGTTTCAGGAATAAAAAGAATCATAAATGCATTAAAAATAGACAGTTAGATTCAAATAAGAGGAAAGGGTACGGGATAAGGCATGCTTGGACTAATTCACAAAAGTAAGTTCGTTATGGTAAGAGCCTAAAATCCACAGCAGAGTCGCCAGGCTGTCGCGCCCCCTTTTTTCCTCCTCGCGGAGAAAGTCTGGGTTTCGACACTCGTGGGGAATCGACTCATTTCCTTTTGGGATTTAGGTATTTGAAGAGTCGCCACCTAACGGATTATGGTGCGTTAGGGCACCTAGAGCGTTTAACTCATGAACCAATTTCCATTACCAGAGATTCGGGTAAGGGCTCAAAATAACCTCGAAGGGAAGGTGTCAGGCACCACTCGCGGTCCACAACGGTAGGTCCCGGTCGAACTTAAACTATGTGAATTAGTCCTTTTACAAACAATTCCAACACATATTCTCAAATAAAGGCATGTTTTCACATTCTAAACACATGTATGATTCTATAATGGAAGCAAGGGAGAGGTTTGAACAATTTGCATATATATACGTAAAGAAAAGGAAGTTCATCTAAAACACATAGGAATTGGGAAAGGGGAGTCCTAGGTTGATTAGCCTACAGGATCATACCACACAATGCCCGGTAATCACACCTCAATGAGGGGCTACATGTGACATTGGCGCCTAGTCATCATATCCTTACTACCCAATTCCCTCCCCTTGGTCATAGCCTAAAGCGTTCTAGCAACCTTGAAAGATATTATATGTGTGCACTACCTGTCCCTTCCTTGTGGCCCTGGAGGTATATAGGACCTCTAATTTAGGTAGTTCTAGACCATCCTAAGGTACTTAAAGGAGAAAAATCTAGGCATCAACCAAAAACAAATAGGATTGCATTAAAGAGGGAACACTTAAAGGCTCACATTATACCTCCACAAACAGAACAAGTAAGTGCACGTCTCAAATAACATTTTTCAGATATTTAAGAGGAACTCTAGAGCAGGACATCTAGGTGAGCAGAAAATATGCAGTATGGAGTTAAGACCACAGTGTCAAAGACCTATTCAGTTTGCCTACTGATTTTAGACCTGTTGAATATGAGCAGTCACAAATGACAAGGTGTAGTTTTACAATTGCAGAATTTTAGTCGCCCTACGGGCTTGCCTAGGCGTATGATAGTGATGTCCTATGAGCATGGTATCTAATCATTGATCAGGAATACGGTAAAACAGTAAACAATTTTAAACGGGCAATTTGAATCCTATAGGCATGCTTTCTAGTGATGTTAATTAACACCGCGTTGAAGAGATGAGTAGGTCAGTTAATTAAACTAATTCAGAACCTACAGGTGTGAGTTAAACTTATTTTAAGTCTAACTAAACAGGTTTTAGATCCTATAGGCATGATTTCTAATTAAACACAAGGTGAAGCAAGCAGAATTTATTTGACCAAAGCGAAATTCCTATAGGCATGATTTCTATTAAAGCAGATTTTAAATCCTATAGGCATGATTTCTAAGGAGATGCATTTGAATACATGTTGCGATGGGAACTGAAACTCAGTTACTTTACACCCTATAGGCATGATATCTAAGTGAGCATCGCGGCAAATTTACAGGCATGTTATTAGGATGTAGGATTGATTTTTGAATCCTATTGGCATGATGTCTAAGTGAACAAACATTGTACGTCCTACAGGCATGGTTTCTAAGAATGTAAGCATTCTTTTAAAATCCTATAGGCAGGATATCTACTCATTCCCCAACAAAATGTGTATAATAATCCCTCCCAGTTTACTAATTTCCCCAATTTCTTTTTACAAAGATTAATACAGACCAAGAACTGAATAAATTACATAAATACAAATATGCATTGATCTATAGGGAGCCTGAAGTAGGCCCAAAGTAGTTTCCAAGCCTTCAGTAGTCTCATGTGCCCAAAGTTCCATAGCCCAATTCATGTCTAGGTGCGTCAGAGTTCCCTAAGGACCTCAAGGATCCCGGGCAGTGCTCACACCCAGACCTTTCTCACATAACAACTGATTTATGTGCAGTGTGGAAGTGCTAGCCCTGATATGCCAGAGTTCAGAGAGATCTCAAGGGTCTCAAAGCAGCACACATACCAGAGGGGTAGGACTTAATGAACTAAGAGTAAGTGAGAGTGCATAATGACTTGAAAGAGTTTGGTAAACAGTAGCAAAGGGGCCTTAGGAGTAAAAAAAAATTCTGAAATCAGTACCAGTTAGGGTGGAAAACAGTTTGAGGAAACATGAAGAACATTTTTGAGGTCAGAGAGTAGGTCATAGAACACACAGCTTCAGAAACATTTTGGGCAAGCAGACTCTTCATAGAGGGAGAGAGGGATTGGGGGACACATAGAATACAACCTAGTGTATAAGCAAACAGATATACAAATGAGGTTGTAGAATCGACAAGTTAGTTACAAAGATTACAATAAAGACATGTTGATAACACATAAATCTTAGGCACACAATCAGAATACTTGGTAGGGCTAGATACCTTAACAGGATCTCGTTAGTCAAACTAGAATAGGTAAGACTTAAATGAAGCAGGATGTAGACATGCTGGGTGAGACAGTAAGCAAACAATGTAGCTTGGACATACTAGTGAACAAATAGGATTCATGCAATTATCTAAAGCAGGATTGGGCATGCTAAACAGTATACTAGTTATAGCTTTTAACAGAACAAACTTAAACATGCTGAGTGATACAGTAATTAGGCAGTGTAATCTAAGCATGCTGGTTACACATTGAGCATATGACAGTAGAATAGCAAATAGAACTGGAAATCACAACTAATGAACTGCAGCAACAAAGAAAACACATAGTTTTGGAATGTGAATTGAATCAGGACATACCAGTCAAGGAGAGAATACAGAGTATAGAGCAGAGATGGTGCAAATAGCCAGCCTTGGCTTACAGCCGGCTGGATTAGTGAGAATTGCAAGTAACAGAAGAGAATAGAGAGCTTTTGTGAGTGTGAGAGTGTGGAGGAACTAGTGTTCGTGTTTAAGAAGTTAAAATAAGAGAGTTTATATAGTAGCTCGAGAGTAGAGTAAATAAGGTAAAAGAATCAACTTCAGTCAATTAAGGAAGTCACAGAATCCAATCACATAAGGGTTCAGAATAAACCTCCCTTAATTAAAGGAATCAAGCTAAACGGTAATAATAAGGAGTACTAATTAAGGAAAGAAGTTCAAATCAAACCAAATAAAGAAGTTCAAAATAAAATAATCTGGGGTCTAATTAAGGGAAGAATCATGTAAAGGAATCAGTAAATATATAGGTAATCAAATGAGGCAAGAATGACTAATTAAGGCCGTAAACAGAGAATCAGGCAAGACTTAGGCATACAAATCTCTAACAGAGCAAATCAATCAGCCAAATTTCAAAGTAACAATGATTTCTGGAAAGAATATACCAACTCCCATAAATAGAAAATAAACTAAGTAAAGACTTTACAAAAAATATAGAAATTAGCCGAAAAGCAAGATTCGAACCCTAATAGGGCTCAATTAGGGTAAAAATTATAGAATACTGGATTTGACAAAGGAAAACCGTGTAAGTCAAAAATACAGGATGAGTTAATGCGATTGGTAACGCTGAAAGACTCAAAATCGAAGCAAAGACTGGAAAAATCAGCATATAGAATCAACTAGGGTTTGAACACTCATGCAAAAATCAGCCGAGGTGAAGAAGAAACATCTTATTAAACATTAATAACTTAGAAGAATCTTTGAAAAACAGTTCGGGATAAACCCTAGTTTAAGAAGAATGATTAAAAAGCGAGATAATCAATTAAAGTAAAGGGGTTTTTGTAGGAAAACACTTGATAATACCCAAATCATCTCAGATCTATGAAGATCTGAGAAGAGTTGACAATAGTGAACTAGGGTTTTCGGAAAAGAAAATAGCAGAGATGAGAGAATAGGTCGAAAACTCATAGATTCGTAACAACATAACAAGAAGTTCTCACTCACAGTCGAACCACGGCCTGAGATAGGCTAACGAGCAAAGTTTCAAACCAGAACCAACTAGGCTCTTCGAGATCTTCTCAAGGATCCAGAAAATCAAGAAGACATGTGTAGAAGGCCAAGACTAGCCCGGGAAGCCATGGAAGCTTCATAAAGAGAAGATTTACGCTGGTGACGGCGTGTTAGAACTAGGGTTAGGTCGAGAGTGTTTTGATAGAAGAGGGAGATGATGACGGTGGGTGACGGAGAGAAATGAGAGGGTTTGGGGGGGTTAGGTCTAGGTTTAATTATGGAAGGGGGAATATGGACCGTTGATAAAAATGATCAACGGCCAGGATTTGGAAAGAAGTGGGTCGGGTGAGTGCTGGGTAGTTTTTAGGCCCAATTGGGATTGGGGGGGTTAAAATTTGGCTAATTTAATAGGCCAGGTCCAAAATAAAAAGGGGCTATGTCAAATACCTTTTTAATTGATAAAACAATTTTTAAAAATAATTAATGGGCTGTAAAAAATGATTTTCATGCCTGAAATATTTAAAATAATTATTTAATATTTTAAAAATATAAAAGGCTATTTTCTGGTAACATAATGTAATAACGCATGCATAGGCTATAATTGCAAAGTAATTGCAATTGTATCCTGAAAATACAAATATGTCTATTTGTGCAATAATTGAAACTTAGTACAAATGCAAATGATAAAATTAAGCCATAAAAATTATTATAAAATTATTTGTGATGCAATCAGTGATTGTTTTATAAAAAAAATGCTGGGATAAATTAATTAAAATGTTTTAAAAATGCAGAAATTGGATGAAAAAATACTAGTTGATGCCAAAGCATAGTTTTGAAAATATTATGGGAAAAATTGGGTATCAACACGATAGGCCTGATTGTTACGTTGTTTGACAAAAATTGTAAATCTGGTGGTTAAAGATCAAGTAGGGGCAGGCAATGGGTCCGATTGTGGAGGTCCGGAGGATTTGTAGATTCAAGGTACGTTTTTATTTACTGATGTGGATCATTTTTAATTGGTTATTTTGCCACATCAGTCCCTTTTGCCACATAACTTTGCAACTAATGTGTACATAAAGATAGTTCCAAAATAGAAGAGAAAGATAAAACACAAATTAAAATAGAAGACATTGATATGTTATAGGTGTATACGGTGAAAACCGGTCTCAGAAGATGAGTGAATTAGGAAGAAACACGTGTTAACCAGCAGTGATCCAACCATGTTGCCGTAGAATATAAACCTATTGCCATATAAGAAGAAATTCAAGATATGACCGTTGCAGAAACGTTACAGAAGACCCCAAGATTCCTCATTAGGCTTTATTACCCTTTAATATTCTTTAAATCCTTTTTACTACCTTTTATTTTAGCATTAGTATTGGTAATCAATTGGTAGATCATAGCTCTATTATAAATAGAGGTTTTCATTCTATTCTAAGACATCAAGAAATAGTGATAGCAAAAGACTAGTATTCTTTCTCTCAAGCTTTACACAAGTGTTACCAAGATTTTCTAATTATTCTTGATTTCGGTGATTTTGAAGCACATGCGTGTCTTTTCTTCAATTCTCTTTATTTTTGTCACTTTGTTCTTTGTTACCTTTTTTATTGGATCAATTTAATTCACGTGCCTATAAACCACAATACAATATCAATTGTACAGTTTTTACGGTAAACAGTTTGGCGCCCATCGTGGGGCATAGACAATTGTGGTGTTATTTTGATCTGTTCATCTTATACTAACGTGATTTAAAAGTTTTTTTGTTTTAAGCATACTACAGTTATGGTACACAATGATATCAACAACTCGCTCAATATCGGAACAAACTACAACGACGAGCTCGTGGACAATCTCCATAATGGAAATCAACAGGATGGTTTAACTAGTGAAACCTGTCTCGATGGGAATGAGTCAACTCCTATCCTTGTAGAAAGAAAGACTCTACCTGAGAGGAGTCCTAGCCTTGATGATATGGATGGTGAGCCAGTGGGCCGCGAAAATGTCAACAGCACAACAACAGAAAATTATAGACCAACTCTCAAGACAAGATCGGATAATGACTGAGCTTCAACAAGCAATAGTGGGGGATTCAAATAATTCAAATGGTGGAGTTTGAATCCCTCCTAGTGTTCCTATAAATCAAACGGCACCAAGAACCGGTAACGCCATTACCTGGGAGAAGTTCAGAAGAAACAACATACAAGCATGCGGTGCGGGCAGCGGATCTAGAAATGAAAACAACACAAATAATTCTTTCAAAGACAAACACATGAGATATATGCGAGAAATAAATTCTCAAATAGATCAGAATGCAACGGAATTTTATGCCCGAATAAGTCAGATCCATGGAGCACCTCCGGTCCCGGACTCAAAAAAAGTATTTTCAATTGCCGTTCAAACCGAGTGTAGCTCCACAGTTGATTCTACAAAAATTCAAGATGCCGGATATTCCAAAATATTATGGAACATCGGATCCACGGGAACACGTTACAACTTATACTACAGTTATGAAGCGAAACGATTTGGCTCCACATGAGATCGAATCGGTCTTGTTAAAGAAATTTGGAGAAACCCAAACAAAAGGGGCTTTAACATGGTATTCTCTTTTACTTGAACACTTAGTTGACTGTTTTGAAATGCTTGCAAATTCTTTCATCAAAGCTCACACTAGAGCAAGGAAAGTGCAAGCTAGAAAAGCCGATATATTTAGAATTTCTCATGGAAACTCAGAGTTGCTATGAGAATTCGTGATAAGGTTCCAAAGGAATGCATGTTTTTGTTGACTATATTGGATGAATAGGCAGCAGAAGCATTTATGAGTCAAACATTCATGTAGAAGATGATCAGATAATTAAAATCGACATCTTCTATGGACCAAAATCAAGGTCAATTAAACTTTGACAAGAGGCATTACAAACATCAGTTTGAACCATACCCGTCAGGATCACGCACTAACATGAGGCAGAGGTGTACCCGAAGCGAGTTTCCAGAAAATAACTTTGATGAAAGATAATAATATCTATAAATGTTGGGGACTATTGCATCAGAGCAGTAGAAACTACGACAATAAGTACTGGAAGCATCTGAAGATGGCTCTGAAAATATCTGTACAGGATATCGGAAATAGACCGAAGTGGCTCTGGAATAAAGAAAAGGACTGGGACTGCCAGTTAAAGGGACTGGGGACTGCCATATCAGCCCCGGGAAAAAAGAAATCAGAATAAAAAATCGACTAGACCCAATAAATTTGAGCCTGGCCGCAACACTCTTGCAAGGTATTTTTGTTCATTTCCTGTAAATTGTCATACATACGAAGTTGTAACACTTTTGTACAATCAAGGAATGGAATAAAGTAAAACCTTCACTTTCAAAAAACATTCTCGTATATGTTTGAATGAACAAAATCTTTCTTAATGTTTATTCATACTTAGAAGCAAAAAAGGATTACAAATCTGAACATTTATGCCTGGATGAATAGGTGACGTCCTCTTCATAAACACCGTAAATATAAGGGCCCTCTCTTATGAATCCATCCAATCAAATGGCTAAAGATCGGGTGTCTTATTTTTCGATCGTAAAGTTAATCGAAAACATTAAATTCTCGGACATAATCAAAACCACAAAAACAAAATCGTGGTCATTAACATCCCAGGTGTGGGAAGATGCACTTGGGGATCTTCTACATGGACCTACCCATATGTTACGGGTGCGGGTTGAGGTGTCATATTCAGAGAGAGTATCGTTCGTACCGCCAGGGTGCGGGCAGGGGAACAGCACAGCCATCTAGTTCTGCAGCTGCTACATCCTCAGCACCCCCTCCAGCTTGAGAAACTCCAGCACCCGCAGGGCGTGGTGCAGCAAGGGGTGGTGCGCAGAGTTTGGGAGGACCCAACCGTTTTTATGCTATGAGTGGTCGCCAGAGTGAAGAGGTTTCTCTAAACGTTGTCACATGTATATTGACTGTCAAATCTCATGATGTGTATGCTCTTATTGATCCCGGTTCCGCCTATGTCACTCCTTATATTGCTATGGAATTTGGGATAAAACTGGAACAGCTTCATGAGTCGTTCTCTGTATCTACTCCAGTCGGTGAGTCTATTATGGCCGCGCGGGTTTATAGGGATTGTGTTGTCACGGTGCGTGGTCTGGATACCATAGCCGATCTCATTGAATTGGGTATGGTTGATTTTTATTTAATAATAGGGATGGATTGGCTTTATTCCTTTTTTGCCAAGCTTGATTGTCGAACTAGAACTATGAGGTATGAATTCCCAAATGAGCCAGTTATTGAATGGAAGGGGGATAATGTGGTGCCAAAAGGTAGGTTTATTCTTACCTTAAGGCCACGAAGATGATTAACAAGGGGTGTATCTATCATTTCGTCCAGGTCACGGACACCGATGCTGAGGCACCTACACTTGAGTATGTGCCTGTTGTGAATGAATTTTTGGATGAGCTCCCTGGGATCCTACCCGACAGGGAGACTGATTTCGGGATTGATGTGATGCCAGGCACATAGCCTATATCTATTCCACCTTACAAAATAGCACCGACAGAATTGAAAGAGCTAAAGGAGAAATTGAAGGATTTGTTAGAGAAGGGTTTCAACCGACCGAGTGTGTTACCTTAGGATGCACCGGTTCTCTAAGTAAGAAACAAAGACAGGTCACTAAGGATGTGTATTGACTACCGACAGCTCAACAAAGTCATAATCAAAAATAAGTACCCACTACCAAGGATAGATGATTTGTTTGATCAATTACAGGGCTCCGAGTACTTCTCCAAAATTGATTTACGGTCCTAGTATCACCAATTGAAGATTAGGGAACAGGATACTCCAAAAACACCTTTCAGGACCCTGTATGGGCACTTCGAATTTCTGGTAAATGTCTTTTGGGCTAACAAATGCCCCGACAGCTTTCATGGATCTTATGAATCGGGTTTTTAGGATTCTTGACTCCTTTGTGATAGTGTTCATTGACGATATTCTTGTATATTCACGAAGTCGAGAGGACCATGTCAATCATCTCAGGGCAGTACTGCAGACTCTTCATCAGCACCAATTGCACGCGAAGTTTTCGAAATGTGAATTTTGGCTTGAATCTATCACATTCTTGCGCTATGTCGTCTCCAGAGAAGGAATTAAGGTTGATCCTCAGAAAACTGCAGCTGTGAAGAATTGGCCTAGACCTACAACTCCAACAGAGATTCGCAGCTTCTTGGGATTAGCGGGGTATTATATAAAGTTTGTGGAAGGGTTCTCTACTCTTGCCTCTCCGTTGACTAAATTGACATAGAAGGCCATTAAGTTTCAAGGGTCTCATGTTGTGGAAGGAGTTTCCATGAGTTGAAATAAAGATTGACTATGGCACTGGTATTGACCCTACCTGAGGGTACAGATGGGTTTGTGGTATATTGTGCTGCTTCAAGGATGGGGCTTGGGTGTGTATCAATGCAACATGGCAAGGTTATAGCTTATGCTTCTATGAAACTCAAGAATCATGAAAAGAACTATCCAACACATGACTTAGAACTTGCGGTGGTGGTTTTTGCATTGAAGATTTGGCATCATTATTTGTATGGGGTCCATGTGGATGTATTCACGGACGACAAGAGCCTTCAATATATTTTCAAGCAGAAGGAGTTGAATCTGAGGCAGAGAAGATGGCTTGAGTTACTCAAAGACTACGACATCGATATTCTATATCATCTGGGGAAGGCTAATGTTGTGGCAGATGCTCTTAGCCAGAAATCTATGGGCAGTTTGTCTCACTTAGAGGTATATCAGAGGTCGTTGGCCAAGCAAGTTCACTGGTAAGCTAGTTCGGGAGTTCGTCTTGCGGACTCTAGTGAAGAAGGGGTAATTGTGCAAAATAGGGCTGATCATTGCTTGTTGTGGAAGTCAAAGAGAAGCAATGGAATGATCCATTGTTGGTACAATTGAAGGAGGGGATTCATAAACATAAGACTATAGCTTTTTCTATCGGCATGGATGAGGGTACACTAAGGTACCAAGGGCGGCTATGTGTTCCAAATATAGATGGTCTTCGGGAAAGAATCATGACCGAGGCTCACACTTCTAGGTATTCCGTGCACCCGGCTCTACAAAGATGTATCATGACCTCAAGGAAGTCTATTGGTGGAATGAAATGAGGAGGAATGTGGTAGACTTTGTGGCAAGATGTCCGAGTTGTCAACAAGTAAAGGCCGAACACCAACGGCCCGGTAGGTTAGCGCAGAACATAGAAATTCCAATGTGGAAGTGGGAAATGATTAATATGAACTTTATGGTAGGGATACCATGCACTCCGCGCAAGTTCGACTCAATTTGGGTGATTCTGGATCGACTCATAAAACCAGCACACTTCTTGTCAGTTAAACCGATCACAGCGGAACAGTATGCTCAGTTGTATATCAAGGAAATAGTCAGGTTGCATGGAACTCCAGTTTCTATCATTTCTGATCGAGGGGCGCAGTTCACAGCTAACTTTTTGTAAAAAATTCAGAAAGGCTTGGTGTCACGACCCCAATTCGCCCTCCGTGAACATGTTGTGACGGCACCTAGTCCCTACGACTAGGTAAGCCTAACAATGCGGAAGATAAACCATAATTACGGAAGAAAGTAAATAAAACTAAACTGGTAAAATAAAACGGTGTTTAAGGTGCAGCTCGACACATACCACAATAATTCTCGAAGCTAACAAAACTCCAAAAACCCGGAAACTCACAAATCACAAGCTAAGGGATACATAAGAGGCTCTGACTCAAGAATGTCTATACAAAGGAGAAAATACTGAAGGAGCTATACTTATTACAGAAAGCTGAAAAGGGACTCCTCGGTCTGCGGACGTAGCAGATATACCTCGAAGTCTCTACCGATACGCCTCCTTCCAAGGCTGACAGAACTGAGTGGGAGTACCTGTATCTGCACAACAAAAATGTGGAGAAGAGTAGCATGAGCACACCACGGCGGTGCCCAGTAAGTATCAAGACTAACCTCGGTGGAGTAGTGACGAGGAACAGTCAAGGCACCTACCGGTCAATAAACAGTATAATCATAGGAATAATGGAAAAGACATATGAATATGTAAAAATTGCATGAATGACCAAGAATGCTACAATTCACAATAAGGAAAAAGGACAACAGGTAACAACGAGAATATAATAAATGATGATACGAAATGATGGCAGCATCACAATCAAAATCCTAAGGTCACAACACAGCAAGGGGAAAACAAGTCAATAACTCATATCCTACAATGATGTTCACAAGGGTCTTATTCAACTCTTTCCACAATTTCACCAAGTCTCGGACAAACCACAACTCACGAAGACCCAGCATCTGAAATCTAACAATTGGCATCCTGTGCCCCATCAATCTCATGGTCATGCTGACAACTAACTGGCTAACTAGGGCCACTCTCACAAATATAATGGATAAACGAGGGCGTACCTCCACCCTTAGCAAAATCAGGAGGAATTCACCTCTAATAGAAGTGTTCAGCTACGTGTATGCTTGTGCAAGTGTTTCTAAAAAAAATCTACCAGCTAGTACACATGAAAAGGAGAACGGACCGCACGTACGATGTTTCCTCACAACTTCCAAGCGATAAAGCTCATACAGGTAAGCAATCCACAATCTCAACATTAAACAATAGGAAACGCTTCCACAGCCGTCACAATTCTTTACAATCAACCCCTGACATAGCCCACCTTATTTCGCCACGCGTGCAAATAATAATATGATAGGCACCGCCTTATTTCGCCACACGTGCATCACAATGTTCCCACCTTATTCCGCCACATGCGCAACCCACATATAAGCATATAACTTATCCCGCCTTATTACGCTGCATGTGCAAAACATCAATAACAACAATAGCACGGCAAAGACCTCGTGCAGCCCTTCAACAACAACTGCACGGCAGAAACCTCGTGCATCACAGTGGAAACAACCGCACGGCAGAAACCTCGTGCATCACAATATTAATACAACACAACAAATGACAATATATACAGGAACAAAGCAAGAGAATCAACTCAAGGAATTCCGTTCACCAAAAGACGGTACAACTAACTCACAAGGAATAAGCGTAACAGGGAAATACTAAGCGCAATAAGAACAACTCAACAAGGGAGAAATAATGTGAAACAACGATTTCATAATACTAAGTTCAACAACAAGGAAGTTAACATGAATTAAATAAATTACAATTTAAGGAAATATCAATTAAACATAGAATATCTAACTTCTTTCCAATTAGGACCAATTAATTACACGAGAGATAGATAATAGTGCTCCCAAATAAAGACAAGCAGTTAGGAGTGATAATGTGACTATAGAAGGGTAATGTCTACAGTGAAACAAGTAAAAGTTAATTAGGCAACAAGAATAAGCCAAAAAAAAAGGAAAATAAATTCCAAGTAAGACATGTAAAGGTGAAGCTAATAACAGGGAACTCAATCGCATCAAGAACAACTTCATATTCGGTGATTACCAGGATCTAGGAGCCTAGAAGGGACAATTTTCCACAAATAAATCCGAGCACGCACTCGTCACCTCGCGTACAAGGAATACAATCAACAAAGAAGACTCAAATCCTAAGGGGAAGTCCCCCACACAAGGTTAGGCAAGATACTTACCTCGAACCGGCACAAAATCAACTAGAAACCACGCATTTGCCACGAGTATCCGACTCCAGATGGCCCAAATCTATTCAATACAATTACATATCGTAAATAACATCGCAAGCAACTGATTCTACTATTTAATTCAAAGCTAAGGCGCGAAAATAGATGAAATGACCAAAATGCCCTTCAGGCCAACGTCTCGGAATCGAATAATTTTTACATTTTCAGAACCCTCGAACTCTCACGAGTCCAACCATATAAAAATCTCCCAAATCGGAGGTCAAACACCCACTCAAAACTCAATAGTTTGGTCTAAGAAGTTCTACCCATTTTTCATCCAAAACTGAAATTGAAGGGTGAAATTAAGAGGAGATTCATGGAAATTGGTCTAAATCAAGTGAGAATCACTTACCCAAGTAGCTCAGGTGAAAATCCCTTCAAAAATCGCCAAAAACCGAGCTCTAGAAGTCAAAAATGTGATAAAAATGGTGAAACCCTCGAAATTGGAATTTAATCTGTCTGCCCAGAAAATTGGTCATCGCGAACGCGGAAGAAGCATCGCGTTCGCGAAGAAGGAAAAGTGAAGGTGTTCAGTTACTCATCGCGAACGCGACAACGCGTACGCGAAGAAGAAGAATTTGAAGGCCCAAGGACTGCCCTTCGCGAACGCGTGAATCTGTACGCGAACGCGAAGGGTGAGACAGCATAACTACGCGAACGCGGGAGGGTAGACGCGAACGCGGTGAAGGGAGAGGCAGAGCTTCGCGAACGCGAGGCTCTAAACGCGAACGCGAAGAAGGATTTTACATGTGGCCAAGATAAGCCTTCGCGAACGCGAAGGCCATATCGCGAACGCGAAGAAGGAGTACCAGAAGCAGCAACAGCGGTTCAAAAGCAAGGGGAAATGACCCGTAGCCCATCCGAAACACACCCGAGGCCCCCGGGACCCCGTCTAACCACACACACAAGTCATATAACCTATCACGGACTCGCTCGAAGTTCCAAATCACATAACACAACATCGAAACGACGAATCATACCAAAAATCAAGCTTATGAACTTCCAAATATTCAAATAACGAATCTCATGCCGAAACCTATCAATTCAACTCGGAATGACACCAAATTTTGCAGAAAAGTCCAAAATAACATAACGGAGCTGTTCCAACTCTCGAAATTGCATTCCGACCCCGATATCCCAAAAGTCAACTGTGGGTCAAACTTCTTCATTTTCCAATTTCAACTTTTGCCGAAATGCCTCAATTCACTCTACGGACCTCCAAATCTGAATCAGGACGCGCGCCTAAGTCCAAAATCACCATACGAAGCTGTTGAGATCATCCACGACCCATTCCGGGGTCGTTTACACAAAAGTCCAAATTCCGGTCAACTTTTCACCGTTCAAACTTCCAAAAACTAGATTTCTTCTTCCAATTTGACTCTAAACCATCCGAAAGCTGAATTCTACCATACATGCAAGTCGATACTCATTTTCTGAAGCTGTTCCAGACCTTATGCCGCTGAACGGAGCTTAATTTCTCAAAACAACCGGTCGGGTCGTTACACTTGGGTACTCAGGTGAATCTTAGTACAGCCTTTCAACCATAGACCAACAGGCAGGCAGAGCGGACTATTCAGACGCTTGAGGATATGTTGCGTGCTTGTGTTCTTGACTTTAACGGTAGCTGGGATGATCATTTGCCATTCATCGAATTTGCTAACAGTAATAGCTATCATGCTAGTATTCAGATGGCACCATTTGAGGCATTGTATTGTAGGAGATGTAGATCTCCCATTGGGTGGTTCGAGATTGGGGAGGCTGAATTGATAGGACCAGACCTCGTGCATCAGGCTATGGAGAAGGTCAAGATCATTAAGGAGCGGTTGAAAACTGCTCAGAGTCATCAAATGTCCTATTCGGATGTTCGTTGTAGAGATTTAGAGTTCAAAGAAGATGATTGGGTACTCTTGAAGGTTTCCCCTATGAAGGGTATAATGCGGTTTGGAAAGAAAGGGAAATTGAGCTTGAGGTATGTCGGACCATACAGAATCATTCAGAGGATTGGTCAGGTGGAATACAAGCTTGAGCTACCACCTAAGATGTCATTAGTGCACCTTTCATGTGTCTATGTTGAATAAAGTAGCCGGAGATAGTCGCTTATCGTACCAGTTGAGACTATTGAGGCTAATGAAGAACTGTCACATGAAGAAATTCCAATTGCCATTATTGATAGGCAAGTCGAAAGTTGAGGAATAAAGAAATTGCCTCCGTGAAGGTGTTATGGAGAAACCAGTAGGTTGAAGAGGCTACTTGGGAGGCCAAGGAAGAGATGAAGAAGAAGAATCTTTACTTGTTTGAATAGCTATGTAATCTTTTTATGAAATTGTCGCCTATGAATTTGTTATCACTTGTTCAGTTGATGTAAAGGTTTTTCTTTCTGGTTAATGTTGCTTATGAGGCCACGGTTGGTGTTGTTTTGTGTTATGCTACATCATTGGATTATGTATATGTTGTTAGGATGTGTTTCTGGGGTTCCCTGGCAGGTGGATAGGCCCAGTTACAGTTGAAACTCTGGCAAAATTTTTGGAAATTTAGGGAGTTAGTCAAATTTGGGAACTGCTGGTGTGTGGTACGACAGTTGAGTCGCATCAGATGCTAATTGTGAACTTTGACCCTCATTCGAGGATGAATGATCTTAAGTGGGGGAGGATGTAAGGACCCGTAAAATTTTGCCTAAAAACCCGGGATTTCGTGGTGCCGAGGTAGACTTATGTGTTAAGGATTGTAGATATTCTTCGCAGCGAGCTTGTGAGCCCCGGTATAGACTTTTTGGGTTGAACAGTGCGTTGGGGAGTAAAAGAAACTTTTTGGCAGAGTCAGGCATTTCTACGGTCCACTTTGCAACCACAGAATGGCCGCAAAGTGAAGCAGAAATGGGCAAGTTTGGATGCCCTTTTTGCGGTCGATTATGCGACCGCAGAACAGGTCTGCAATGCGTTGTGTGACCACAAAACAGGTCTATGGGCCGCATAATGACTGCATACCCAGTCAGTTTTGCGCAGTTCCTAAGGGCCATTTTGCGACCCATTTTGCGGTCCGCAGAAGCATTGTGCAGTTGCATATACGACCGAAGATCCTGTTTCGGAGCTTCATTTTTGGGTTTTTATAACCCGGCCGTACTTCGTTAAATAGACGCAATGGACCATTTTTTAGCTAAAACCTAATATGTTGAGAGTGAGAGGGTGACCTACAGTGGGAGAGTGATCTTCAACAAATTGTCCTTCAATTCTTGCTCAAATCTTTGAAGATTAACAAGGAAAACTCACTAGGTCTTCATCCTAGAGGTAGGATTCTACACCCTAGCCCATAATTTGGAAATTTAACTAAAGATGGGTAATTAGCAAAACAATTCTTGGGTATGGGAGTTATTTATTTTGCATGCATGTGTTATCAAAGGGTGTAGGAAGATTGTGAGCTAAAAATGGTAAAGAATGGGTTGTGGGATGATGGAATCCTCCATAAAAGGACCTTGAAACCTTAATGCACACCTTGTGTTTGATAAAATGCTCAAATGAGCTAGAACCATGATCATCTTCCTAATTTTGGTTCAACTTGTTATATTTCTAAAATAGATTGAAGTTGCTAAAAATTCCGGAATATTTTAGAGTTTAAGGAAGCTCAATTGAGGTATTTTGGATAAACTCCTTTCTTAGAATTTAATCCCACGGTGTTCATGTAAGATTATGTAAGACCTGATTTGGTCATTATGAAACTGGCTATTCCGAGTAAACTTGTGTTGAAAGATATATGTTCAATGTATGCTCCAAATGCTTTTGTCGTGCTATGCTATAATTTGAGAATGTGTGTCAAAGTATGGGCTGTGTGTTAAGAATGTTACGACTTCAAGTCAAGTTTGAATGAAGGTTATTATGCCAGACTCTTAATTGTTCATATGTGTACTTAAATTCTTGAATTGAAAAATGCTTGTTGTTGATAATGATGATGATGTTTGAAAGTGAAAAGGGTGAGCATGAAATATGAGACACGGTCAAGTGCCACAAATGATATTATAATTGTGGCTACTAGTTCCAGTGAATTGAAAAGATGTGAAAGGAGTATGAAATGAGATGGTTGATAGAAAGGGATGATTTCTCGGGTGAGACGGCCTAGCCGATCGGGTCGTTATCGGACGCCATGCCGCACACATGGTGGTGATTGTGCTAGAAATTGTAATTGAAATTGTGGTTGTAGTTGATGTCTCAAATGAGATGGCCTAGCCGATCGGGTCGTGATCAGACTCCGTGTAAAAGTATGGTGGTATTGTGAATAATGGTATATCGGTAGTAAAAGATCCCCCAACGTAAAAACATGGAAATTTACTTGAAAACTTATGTGGTTCTTAACTTGATGTTTTGATATTTTTTGAGGCTTCTATTGATTTTATGATTGTTCCTCCTTGTATTATTTCTCATTCTATTGGGAGGGTGCTTAGTTATACATACTAGTACTATTCCATATTTACTAACGTCCCTTTTACCAGGGGCACTGCATCTTCAATGGATGCAGGTGGTTCCACAACAGGAGTCATTGACCAGTGATAGCAGTACACCCTCTTCCCAGCTGACTTGGTGAGCCCCACTTTATTTCGGGGTCATGTATCTTTTGTTCCTTGTGTATTGTGTTTGAGGTATAGCAGGGGCCTTGTTGCCGGCACTATCATATTACTCTTTAGTATTTAGTAGAGGCTCTGTAGACATAGTGTGGGTTGTATATGGGTGATGGGAAAGTCAAACAAGTTATGTTGTGTTTTGATCATTTGCTCCACTTCAAATCATGAAAATACGTGTATTTTGAGACTTGGTAAACAGAGTAACTAATGGTAATGAATTGGTATTGTCTATATGATCCCCTATTGTTTAATAAATGAAAAACGTATTCTCTCTAATCATGAGTGAGCTTGGGTAGAAAGTAATTAAACGGCTTGCTTGACCGGGTTCACTCGGTTGAGCGCCGGTCGCGCTCCCCGGGTTCGGGGCGTGACAGCAAGCATGGGCTGGATTGGGTATCTTGCATTTTTAATGAACATGTTCGCATTTGCGAACTTCAAAGGTTGTATTTGCAATCTCAGAGTTACATTTGCGAATTAGTGTACTCTTGAGTCTGCTTCGCATTTGCGAAGTTCCTGACCGCATTTGCGATATTTATTGCTTTCCGTAACGTGATTTCACTTATATGAGTTATCTATTTGATAGATACCGATGAGTTGGTAAGGTTGAGACATTCGAGTTGCTAGATATTCTTTGATTATTATGTGATTCTTCATTGCCTCGTACCTTTACTCTTTTGATGTTGAAATTCTTGTAAATTTTGGTTGTTAAATTGCTATTGTTGATTGAAATTGTTTGGAGAACGGGTTGCATGCCGCAACGCAAATTGAAAGGTAATGAATTGAAATTACAGAATAAGGATGGATTATGATATTGGCAGATGATGCTATGGTGGGATCGGGTTCGCATCGCAGCGGATTGTATATGTTGTATTTGTTTGTGACTTTTGGATTTGCCTCGGTATTTTGAGATGAGTTTATAAAAGTTATTGTTCTGGACTCTTTAGTAGTTGGATTCGAGTTTGCTTTTTATGCGTTAACTGCTTTATTTCCATTTTCTTGTCTTTTCTGTTATTATTATTATTGTGTACAAATTGTTGTAACTGACCCGCCTTTGGCTCGTCACTACTTCGTTGAGGTTAAGCTCGGCACTTATAAAGTACATGGGGTCAGTTGTACTCATACTAGACTCTACACTTTCTGTGCAGATACCGGAGTGGGTCTCAGCGGTGCTGTGTGAGATTGTCCGGATCTAACTTTCTGTTGGAGACTTGAGGTATAGCTGCACAGTGTCTGTAGCCCTGAAGTCCCCTTCTTTTTTATCTTAGCTGTTTATTTTGATTCAGACTGTTATGTTTTATTCTGACCATTATCTGTAGTACTTTAGACGCTCATGTATTCGTGATACCGGTTTCTGGGACTGTATTTGGATTACGTCGTTTATTAGTTTATTACTCTATTTCAGACTATTCAGTTTTATTGTTGTCATTTGATTTGAATTGTAAAAAATAGTTAATAAATATAGCTAATGTTAGTTTTTCTAGCAAGTGAAATGTTAGGCGCCATCACAGTTCCGAGAGTGGAAATTTCGGGTCGTGACAAAAGAATAATAAGTGGTGGAGTTGTCATTTGAATCCCTAAGTTCTGCACTCTTTTTTCCTTCGCCCAGGTTTTGTTCTGATTGGGTTTTCTTTCAAGGTTTTTAATGAGATAATGACGAGGGTGGAAAACTTCCACTTCCCGGTCACATCATAGTGAGTAATCAGAAAGTGGGGGGGACTATCTGTATACTGTGAAAATCGATCTCAGAAGATGAGTGAATTAGGAAGCAACATGTGTCAATCAGCAGTGATTCAACCATGTTGACACCGGATACAAACTTGTGGCCGGATAAGAAGCAATTCAATATATGACCGTTGCAGAAACGTTACAAAAGAACCCCAAGATTTCTCTCGTTTTTATTAGCCTTTATTAGGCTTTATTACCCTTTAATATTCTTTATTGCCTTTTTACTTCCTTTTATTGTAGCATTAATATTAGTAATCAATTGGTAGATCATAGCTCTATTATGAATAGAGATTTTCATTCTATTGTAAGACATCAAGAAATACTGATAGCAAAAGATTAGTATTTTTCTCTCTAGCTTTACACAAGTGTACCGAGATTTTTAAGTTATTCTTGATTCGGGTGGGAACATTCTAAAGCACATGCTTGTCTTTTCTTCAATTTTCTTTATTTTAATCGCTTTGTTCTTTATTATTTTATTTTATCGGATCAATTTAATACACGTATTTATAAACCACGATGCAAATTTAATTGTACCGTTTTTACGATAAACCATAGGAGTGGTAGTTAATTACCAAGAAGAACTACTTAAAATTTATCCGAGATGTTGACACCGACTTTGCAAAACTACGTTTTGGGCCATGCACGTGTAAGAAGAGTGGTTTTTTCGCCCACTTTTTCTTTTCCAGAACCTCAAACGAAAAATAAAAGATTTTGTGTTCTCTTTCTGGCTGACACATTGGAAATTTTCATTCCACACCCTGTGCAACTTATACATTTGCATGTGGTGGCCGATTTTCAGCACTAATTTTACCAAAAAGACCCTTAAGATAGTCCAATTGAGCCACATCCGTTGGTTTATGCTCCCTATTTATAGTCCTCATTTCCAGATTTCCTTCACCTCTGTGCCATCCATATCTTCCTAACCAAAACTTCACACACAAACAAATATACACATAAATATGGGCTCTCTTCCTCATGTCGTAGAAGACTGTTTAGGTATCCTTCAACTTTATAGTGATGGCTCCATTTTCCGATCAAGTGACGACCAAATTGACTTCAAAATTACTGTCCAAGACGATGGCTCTGTCGTTTGGAAAGATTGCCTTTACGATGAAAAAAACAATCTCTATCTCCGTCTTTACAAACCTAAACTAACAAACAAGCTCAAAATAGTCTACTTTTTTCATGGTGGAGGTTTCTGTGTAGGTTCACGTACGTGGCCTAATTGTCATAACTGTTGCCTCCGTCTTTCCTCTAACCTACAAGCGCTTGTCATCGCTCCCGACTATAGACTGGCGCCCGAGTTTCGTCTGCCTGCTGCCATGGACGATGCTTTTACGTCCATGAAGTGGCTACAGAATCAGGCGTTGTCAGAAACGCCTGATTCTTGGATGAAGGATATAATAATTGATCAGGTTTTTGTAATTGGAGACTCATCTGGTGGGAACATGGCGCACCATTTGTCCCTGAGGCTCGGGGTTGGCTCGCCCGAGCTGGCGCCGGTTAGAGTACGGGGGTATGTTCTCATGGCGCCATTTTTCGGGGGAAGTTTGAGGACTAAGTCTGAAGCTGAGGGACCTGCTGAACCTTTCTTGAATGTGGAAATTCTTGACAGGTATTCAACTCTTTCTTATATTTAATTTTTGTCTTTTCTCCTTTTTCTATTCTTTTCTTTTTTAGTTTTTTGCATGGTCATGACTCATGAGGGCCAAGAAAAACTTTTAAGATTATTTTGACTAGTTAATTACTAGGAATTGTACTATTTTAACCATCATCGTCATTATCATGGAATCAATGGCCACTAAGAGTAAGAATACGGTCAAAGAATTGAATGATGTTCAGCGTAGCGCATGGACTTCTTGCATCCCGAATGGAACATTCCACTTAGTTGTTTTAATTTGTCAATTTTGTTGATTTCACTCTTTATTATTTCATCTTATATTAGACTGAAATAGAGTTTAAGAGGAAAAAAAATATAACTTTAAAGTTATATCATTAAGAGTAAAACAAAAAAATTAATATTAAATAGCATAAATATAAAATTATCATTCTTTTTAGAAAAGAAAAGAGTCACATCAAATAAAACGAAATAGGTAATACCTTTTGATTTTATAAGTAGGTATATCTATATTTTCAAAACTTAAAGAAATTCAATGCTCTATACATTTGGAACTCCAAAACATTGACTATGTACATTATAGTAATGCCAAGTCTATGTTTTTAGTATATTTCGAGTTTATATATATATATATATATATATATATATATATATATATATATATATATATATACACGCATGCACACACTGTGGGATTACTTTTACGTCGTCTTTGATATAAAAACCTTAGTGCAAGCTGACATAAGAAATTAGATAGATCTAGCCGCCGTATAATTAATTTGGATAAAAAGGAAGAAACCCTATTAAAAGAATTTTTTTGCGTTTATACGTTAAATATATTTTGACCAAGATTATATAAAGAATTAGGAAAGATTTTACATCAACATCATCTTAGCACGAATACAGTCCTTTCCCAATAAATACAAAATCAGTTGATTAGTTTATTCTTAAAATCGTGACTGTGATACCTAGCTTTCTAATAAGAACATCTTTTATTCTTCTCTTTCAATTATTGAGCAGTTTGAACCAAAATCTATGTACCTTGTCTATATAAGCACGTATTTTCTCTTCTGTCAAGTTAATTAATTGAAAATCCAATGAATTATTTAATAATCAATGTGGATTTACATAAAATGCGGGATACCCAACATATTTATTAACTGTGGCTTATTTTAACAAGGATCTTTATGCAGAAACTAGTGTTAATCAAGTTATAAAAGAAAACTTCTAAGATATTTGTAAAAAGTTAAGATAGTGACAACTCATGATACACATACAAAATAATCCACCAGTTCCATTCTATGTGGTCCTATTTTCATATTAGTTTGTTTAAAAAGTACTATTGGCACATTCTTTTTTTTTTTTTAAATAGTATAATTTAACTTTAAACTTCTTAATTCGTTGTTATTGAAATCTCTGTTTTAAAAGGCATAGTTAGGACTCGCCCGGTGCCGCCCCGGGGCGGAGCACTCGTAAAACGCCCCTGGGCTTATGTGTGGGGCTTAGTTCCGTGAGACTTACCCCTCGGCCATCAGGACTTACGCCCTGGACACACCCAATGCCCAGTGTACCGGGCTCGCCTAATAGAACTTTATGCAATTCTATGTAACTAACCTTGTAAATCCTTATATTTTCTAAATAAATCGTTGACTATTCAAAATACTTTTTTCTTAATCATAAATCATTAAGTTGAGTGTATTTAATGTCATAATTAAAATAAAAATAATTGCACGTTATCCACTAAGACTGCTATGATAGTTAATTTTAAATAAATCTTTTATTTTAAAAAGTATTATTAACTTTTGTTACGTCTTTACTATATAATATGGTTCATAACTTTATAATTATTTTTCTAAATATTATTTTTAATATGTTTATGAGATACAATACTTATTAATTTAATAGATTAGTATTAGCTGGTAACTATTAATAAATAATTAGCTATCATGGTATTGCATGGTGAATTATATATCACTTTATTAACTTGTTGAAACTTAAAAATAAATGATGCTAGAGAATCATATTTAAATTGTGAATTATGTTTTTATATAAATTCTCTTTCAAATAGAAAGCATATTAAATAAAAGGAGTATTTTAAGAAAAATATAAAATTATATCGAAATTCTTTCAAAATTCATTACTCCTTAAGAGATACATATAAGATTTCGTATCGAATACATTACTTTTGATGTTTGAGTTGTAACGACGTTGCAGCTGATTTGCATATTATGATATATGCCATACTTTTTGCATTATTCAAAGTTGAATTATAATTTATAAATATTTTAAATAGATTATTTATTATAGTATTGTGATTTTAATGTAATTTTTGTAATTATTTTGTTGTAATTTTATGATTTTAAAACAATTTTTGTAATTATTTTTTATTTTATACTATCTTAAAATTCTTGAAATTAGTATAATTTAATGATCCGTGGGACTTACGCCCCATGCCTCAGGGCTTACGCCTCACCTCATCAGAGTTAAAACGTCTCGCCTCACGCCTCCGCCTTTTAAGATATTGACTAAAAAGCCTTTAAAATCATAAAAATCTCATGACAAATTTAAGACCGCAAGTTATAAAAGTATTTCTTTGTTTCTTAAATTTTATGTTTAAGTTAAGCACTGCCACATAAATGGAAATGGGAAAGTAGGTGGTAGTCAATCAACTCCAGAAAAATCCCATCTAGGAAAATCTAAAATATACATGATTAAAAGAAAGGTAATTACACATTCTTCATAAGCACTATATGAAGAAAGAGTGTGAATGGGATCTTATTAGGCTCTTTAGAATGAAAATGACAGAACCTTATCATTGTGATAAGGATTTATTGTGATAAGGATTGATAAAAACTTTAGTGGGATATAAAAACAAAAGATAATGTTAGAAAAATTTGACTCTTGGTGGGCTGTGGAAGCATTGGCTTATGGTGTCGAGGGAAAATCTACTAAACTAACTATAGGCCACATCTCAGTACTTGCCATTTCCAACTTTCAAGTGTTAGCCCCATGAGTAGTGAAGATGTGACTTTCTTGGAATATACCCTCGAAAGATACTCTCTTTTTGGATTTGAAATGCTTTTTCCAAAATTAATTTCAACTTTATTTGGAGTGTATTTGGTAGGAAGGAAAATATATTTATAAGTCAGTAATTTTTTGGTGTTTGATTGTATAAAGAATTTTCATCAAAAGGAGAAAAATAACTTCTCTTGCGAAAGTTATTTTCCTTCTCACAATTATCGAGTCAATTACTCAAATGGTCACTCAACTATCTCAAATTATCTCCTAAAGTCACTTTTCTTTCGTTTGTTTAACAACAAAGTCACTGAACTATGCCTATTGCACTCAGAAGGTCACTCAACTAGATTTTCCAAATTTTGGATTGCCAAATACCTATTTTACCCTCTAAACTATAAATATTTATCTTCTTTTATTATTTTTTTTAATTTTTTAATATTATGATTTTTCTTTTTAAATTTATATTATGGACTTACCTATAGAATAAATAAATATTATTTATAAATTAAAAAAATAAAAATTATTTAAGCATGTATAATGCTGGAACAACAAAATAATGAGCATAGTAAAAAAAAAATTAATTAGAATAATTTGTTAGTAATAATAATTTTAGTATTAACAACAAAACTTCAAAAATTTATTTACACAATTCAGAATGAAAGAAAATAAAGATTGTAAAATATATATTCCATGCAAGTAATATCAAAATAATTATTTAAATAAAGGTATTTCTGTAATATACATTATATGTTCTTGAAAATTATGCTCAATTATATTATTATGTTTCTACCAACTTCCGACGACAAAAAGTTATGTCACCTGAAAGTAGGGGGACTATCTGTATAAGGTAAACTATGCTATGTTAAGCCGTGCATGGAATATATATATAATATAATTGAGCATAATTTTCAAGAATATATAATGTATATTATAAATACTTTTATTTAAATAATTATTTTTATATTACATGCATGGAATATATATTTTACAACCTTTATTTTCTTTCCTTACGAATTGTGTAAATAAATTTGTAATTTTTGTTGTTAATACTAAAATTATTATTACTAACAAATTATTCTAATTAATTTTTAATATGCTCATTATTTTGTTATTCCATCAATATATATGCTTAAATACTTTTATTTTTTTAATTTATAAATAATATTTATTTATTTTATAGGTAAGTCCATAATATAAATTAAAAAGGGGAAATCATAATATTAAAAAGGTTTAAAAAAAATAAAAAGAAGATAAATGTTTATAATTTAGAGGGTAAAATAGGTATTTGGCAATCCAAAATTTGGAAAATCTAGTTGAGTGACCTTCTGAGTGCAATAGGCATAATTCAGTGACTTTGTTGTTACAAACGAAAGTAAAGTGACTTTAGGAGATAATTTGAGATAGTTGGCAATAATCATGAAGTAGGAATAATGTAAATAAAGTTTACAAATTGACAGCAGAATAGGAGTAGAATGCAAACTATTAAAAGGCATACTCGCCTTGCCTTTTTATTTTATATACAAAATTTAAGATGTTAATTTAACTTATACAAAACTTTGTTTTTCTAATAAATAATGCTCAGAATGAAAGAAAATAAAGGTTGTAAAATATATATTCCATCCTAATATAAAAGTAATTATTTAAATAAAGGTATTTTTATAATATACATTATATATTCTTGAAAATTATGCTCAATTATATTATTATGTTTCTACCAACTTTCCAATGACACAAAGTTATGTCACCGGAAAGCAGGGGGACTATCTATATAGGGTAAAATATGCTACGTTAAGTTGTGCATGGAATATATATAATATAATTGAGCATAATTTTCAAGAATATATAATATATATTATAAAAAATAATTTTATTTAAATAATTATTTTTATATTACGTGCATGGAATATATATTTTACAATCTTTATTTTCTTTCATTCTGAATTGTGTAAAATATTTTTTTGAATTTTGTTATTAATACTAAAATTATTATTACGAACAAATTATTCTAATTAATTTTTTTACTATTCTCATGATTTTGTTATTCCAGCATTATAGATGCTTAAATACTTTTTATTTTTTTTAATTTATAAATAATATTTATTTATTCTATAGGTAAGTCCATAATATAAATTAAAAGGGAAAATTATAATATTAAAAAGTTAAAAAAATAAAAGAAGATAAATATTTATAATTTAGAGGGTAAATAGATATTTAGCAATCCAGAATTTGGAAAATCTAGTTTAGTGACCTTCTGAGTACAATAGGCATAGTTCAGTGATTTTGTTGTTACAAACAAAAGAAAAGTAATTTTAGGAGATAATTTGATAGAGCCCGTTTGGATGGGCTTATTTTAAGTGACTTTTAAGTCAAAATAGCTTTTAAGCCATAAGTTAGGAATTCTAGCTTTTGAGTTTTGGCTTATTTTTGTCATTTTAGCTTAAAAACAAGGGCTTAAAAGCACTTTTTTACTCTATCCAAACACCACAAAATGACTTAAAAGTTATTTTGGCTTAAAAGCCCTTAAAATAAGCCAATCCAAACGATAGTTGAGTGACCATTTGAGTAATTGACTCTTTGCTGCTGTCAAATTGTAAAACTTTACTTGCACTATTTGCTACTCATGATTATTGCCAAAAGCTATTCCCGTTACTCATGTCCCACCTCTAGCCTACACAATTCTCACATTCCACCTAATTTGCTACTATTTCTTTTTCTGTTTTCTTTCTTATATTTCTGTATATGAACTTTAATAAAGTGATATTACAACATGGAGTCATGGACTAACATAAGATTGTATAATGTAAGTAGACGAGTCGTCACAAAATTAAATATCATTGAACTACTGCTTAGCAAGTAATATAAGTACTTTAGTATCGTCTTTCGTTGTCTTCCTTTTTTACACTTTTTCTTCTAATTCTATGAATTCTAAGAGGTACGTAACTCTACTGTTCCATACAGGGGTGTATGTAGCATTAAGACTAAACCCATAACTTTTGATGCGAAATGTCCTAAAATTGTAATAAATAGTAAATATGGATTCATAACTTTAAAAAAATATATATAGTGGGTTTAATTCTAAAAATCTTAAAAATTAAATTATATGATTTAAATCCTAAATCCCCTCTGATTCCAAAGAACATAAAGTTTTGGAAGATATGCTGAATCTGTATGTATCTTTATCTTGAATTCAGAAAGTATTTGAATTGGAGTAAAAAGGAGTGAGAGTCATGGGTTCGAACTTATAATTAAGTAGAAACTAAAACACTTGAGCTCCCTCTCTGTTATACTCAATTGGAAAAGGGAAATCCCAAAATTCGTATCTCAAATAAATAATATTATCTTAACTGTATGCAATTGGAATGTTAGATGCTCATTTTCTGTGTGAGCATGACTAGATAATCACAAAGAACAGACGGAAAGTTTATATTAGGTAATGGCGTGAACTCGTGCAAATTAAATAGTATATCTAAATTTGGCGAGCTTATGTCTTAATAGAAGATATCCACATTAAGAAGATTTGGTAGGACCAAGTTCACCTAATATCACCATCTATTAATTTACCCATTATTGGATTTGGATAAAGAGGAAAATGATTCTCTCCAGGTTATCTCAACAGTTATTAGATAAAATCACGCTTTAAGGATATGTATGAGCTAAATGAATATTGTTTTCTCTAGCTTAAAACAACATGTTCTTTATTTATTTATTTATTTATTTGATGAGCACTACATATTCGTGTCACATATTAATGAGAGTATAAAAGTTTTAACTTAATGAAGAATTTTGGGAAAGGTTGTTTTTATGAACTGATGCACCTATATGGACTAGTGCATCGGTAGGTCCTCGTAGAACATGACTAATGCATCTCAAACGATATTCTCTTGTTTTATTGTTAATGTGTGCTACTTGCAATGTGATCATTTTTTATCTTATCTTATCTTATATAATTCCCTATTCATCTTAGCATTTACGTCTATGTAATCTTATGGATATGTTGGACTTTAGCGGCCAATATTTACTACCATATAATATGATCCGTCTTATTTTTGTTATGTAGAATTTACCTTTTATTTTGATAGGCATCCTTCTATCAAATAACACTCATGTAGCACTTCTCTATTTTAACCATTCGATCCAATTTAATTCTATGAGTAACATCTTCTTTTATTATTCCTCCCTCCCGAAACAACGAGCCTAGATATATGTGAAGATTTTCTACATTATCCAGCAAAAAATGAGTTGCATTGTTAGACAAAGTAAAAACTAGATTAAAGTTTGTTAAAAGGATGTACTTTTTTATTTGCACTGTAGCATTCCAAGGAAAATAGGACTTCATATCTTAATATCGTTCTTGAGTTAGTTTCATATTATCGTTTGTCTTTCTAGCTAGTTTCTTTTCTTGTAGTCATGCAAATCAAGGTGGGGGGGGGGTGGGGGGGGGGGAACCCAGCATGAAACGTTGATTCCTTTTTAATACTTATATACTATATAGTATATGTTTATTAGTTTGAAATTTCATGATGGTTACTAATGGTGGCAAAATGAATAAAATAAAACAGTTATCCAACCATATTATCCATTAAAAAGGTAGTTGAATACTGAACTTTTTAAAAATGAATTGAATATGGATAAAAATCACAATCCATTTAGAAAATAGATAACCAGTGGATAACTAATGGGTTTAACTTTTTTATTTGTAAAGCCTCAAATTGAGAGTTCTTCAAGTTTGGGAGACTAAGAATTCTCCAAAAGTGATTATATTCAATAAGTCATGAATAATATGGATTTTTATCCGTAAGAAATATGGATTCGAGTCAGATAATTTATCCGTTTTCGCGTTACACGTTTTTGACCCGTTCTATATCGGACCCAACCCCTCATTTGTCACCCCTAATGGTCGCTAATGAGGGGTGGCCCACGTTTTAAATGGACCCACTCACTCGTAGCATGATTAGATTGGAAATTTAGAATTGTGCTCTATAATCGGCTAACGATGTATTTGCCAAACCCAAAATTAGGTTTTGGAGGCTATCACTTCCAATTGGAGCGACTGCAGATCATTCATTAGCAAACCCTTTTGGGCCATTAAGCCCAAGCCTAGAGTCCATAAAGCTCGACCCACTATTGGTGATTGTAGGAGGAAATGAACTTCTCAAAGATAGAGTTGAAGATTATGCAAGGAAGTTGAAAGAGCTAAAGAAGGAAGTTGACTATTTTGAATTGGAAGGAATGCATCATGGGTTTTTCACAAATGACCCTTTTTCACAAGTTGCAAATCAAGTTTTGCAAGAGATCAAGTGTTTCATTTGTAGGAACTCTTGTAAGAATTATAACAACATAATCTAGCTACATTTACTCTAGTTAGTGCTAGAGAAATTATGTTATTTATAATATTGAATTGAAACTGGCTTTAAATAAAGTGACATGAATACCCGAATTCAACTTGTTTAAAATTATATAAGGCATATTTGTTGTTGTTATTGTTGCGTAAGGTAGGGTTAAATGATTGTTTACTCTAGTTAATTAGTTACTAATCAATATGTATGGGATTTGAAGCTAGGGTTAAATGGTGAATTAAGGTTGTTAGGCTTGAGGAACTTCCCTATTTCATTAGAATTTAAAAGAGCACTGAAAAAGCTTTACTTCAGTTGGTATGTGTTACTGAAAGGCTTGAACTAGTAGTTTTAAGTGAATTTTACCATATCTTTTAAAAATAGTTGTTTTCTCACTGCTAGAAGGCCCCATTAAGACAAGAATTTCACCCTTCCTGTTATAGTTGTAATTGTCATGCTCAAACGAAAATAATGACCAAAATAATGAACCAACAGCATAATTTGATCTCTTGGATCGTTATGGTACATTTAAAGATACAATTTACTGATCATTGAGGCATTTAATTTTTGATATCCCGAAATTTTTTGATATATGATATTGTATCGCTATTCTCCTTGCTTATTTTGCTTTATGGTTTTTATGAGATTCTGAAAAATAGGAACAAGTTGACCCTTGTGTTTACCTCGAAAAATACGAATAACAATTAAACTTGATTTGTGGTTTTAAAGATATGTGATTTAATTCAATACCAATTAATAATCAAGAAATATGAAGTAGAAATGAAAGATAGAAGTGAATCAAACCAATGTTAGTTATCTGCAGTGACCTCGAGACGGTGACCTCGAGGTGGCTTAAGGCAGTAAGAACAATAAGGTAAGAAAATCAAAGTAAGAATAATCAAGTTAAGGGACAATTCTGATGAACAACAGGCAAAAGGTAGAGAGTATATTCTTTGCTCAATAAAAGATGATTTTACAAATGATTGGTGTCCCCCTTATATAATGGGGATCCCTAAATAAGGAATATTTCTATTTAGGGAATATTCCTGGTACAGCTGTCTAACCGCCTAGTACAAAATTGTACAATCTTATTCCGTGATTTGCGCCATGACTTTGGGGACATGGCAGGAATCTAGCTCGCTCTGGTACGAATCCATAACGGTACTATCTTGAGGTCGAGCACACCTGACGTCGGCGTTCCTCGAACTCCTACCTCCCGGCACTACGCTCTGTCTTCGAGCTTGACTCTGGTTCACCGATTTCGAACTTGATCTCTCCCCGACTCGAGCCTAGGGCGGAACCTCGAGCTTCTGCATCGAAGGCATATGATTTTGACCGTATACACCTTGCAAATAGATTGACGCACTATTTCCTTTTAACCTTTTGGGTGAAATACAGCAAAAGAAAAAAAAAAGAAATTCTAGACAGATCCTGTCATCTCAACTCTGTAGGAACTACAAGATCAACCCAAGGATGACTTAGAACGTCAAGTTAAGTATACAAACCACGGATTACTAGTAATAAGGGAGGGGTAGGATGGAAAAGTTGGCTGAAAATTTTGTGAAACAAAAGAAAACGCACAATTTGCTTTGAGAAATACAGGGAAAAACATTTTGATAATTTTATATTGAGAATATCATGAAAAAATACCTCCCATTGTTTTATTTGTTTTTAAAACTCTGCAAAACAAAAGGAAAAAGAAAAAAAGAAAGTCATAGACCGTGCTTACTTATAAACGGGTTGCATTTCTTTCTCTCTTTTTATTTTCTAGTTGTAAACTGCAGATTCTTTTTTTTGTAAATTTTCATCAGTAGTTTATACCCGCTTTAGGACTCCAACTAATATAAAAATTTAATGGGTTAGTCAATTTTTATCTGTTATGAAATACTTGATTACGGTGAATGTCCATAACTCCTAAGGGAGTAACACCCACTACTCTTCTCCATTAACCTCCCACTATTTCTTACCATTATGGATGTAACTCCCCCATGTTCTCAATAGTTAATACCATGTTTATGGAGTCCTTTGTATTACCTATATCATCCTATAAATAGAGGGTTTGGGTATCACATTGTACACACTTGAATACATGGAAGAAATAGATTCTCTCCTCTCTTCCTCTCTACATTAATGTCTATTTTGTTGTTTTATATTATTACTTTGAGCTTAGTTTCTTAATACGTTATCAGCACGAGTCTCTAACCAAGATTTGAGTTTGGTTTTTCTTCCGCCTATGTTCTGATTAGTCTCATTACGAGAATCAGAAAAGAATAACTACTATAACTAGTAAGTACAAAAGCAGGTAAGTGTGAGGTTGCACTTGAAAGAGAGTCTGCTATGCTCCAGGTTTACTGCTCCATTACTTATGTTGTGTTTTTAAGTCTTTTGAGTTGACAATTTAACATCTCAATAATTTTCATTCTGGACCTTGTCTAAATTATTAAAGTTTAGAAAACTGAATAGGTAATTGAATTTTTTTCAGTATGAGTTTGTGTCAGTTACATGAATTCTTGGGGTTATGGCTTATGTTATGCTAGTAATAGTTCCTCCACTGCATCTAGTATTATATTTGTGTGCTTATTTTTTGTTGTTAGTGATATTGATAATAGTAACAAAGTTTGAGTTATTAGTACCGATAAAAATTTTCTCACACTTTTGAAGTACTCATGAATGGTATAACTTATATATTTTTGTCATTTTTTTAATATAATATTGTGAACTAAATATTTTCAGAGTCTGTAAGAAATAGTTGATCTCATTTATATCTTAAAGAAGTCAAAATTACATGCGATGAGTTCATAAATTGATGAAGTACTAATGTTTATAAAATTATTATAATAGAATGGTTTTATGCATAACCATTATATGTGGCCCTGTGGGTAAGTGATTTAGAGGACCGAGGATGAGCCTCAATTGTATTTTGGTCTATTATGCTATTGATTGAGGGTAAGACGGTGGGTTCAAGTCTCATTATACCTTGAGGGTAAGACACTGGGTTTAAGTCCTAGTGCACCATGATAATAAGTAGTTGGGTTCGAGTCCCAATGCATTATGTCCTAACATGCCTTTATATGGATAAGGCATTGGGTTTGAGTCCCAATGCACCATATTGATGATGACTAAAGAAAAATAATGTATTTTTCATGAAAAAACATAAAGTTTGTCCCACTTGATTTGCTCCATTCTTGAAGTGAATATGAAAACGGTGCATATAAGTCTAAATAAAGACAAGTGGTTGACCAATGAACGTGGGCGTGCCAAAGATCAAATAATAATAATCATCATTATGGTAATTGTAAAAAGGAGAACGATAAGGGTTCTCAAAATGGTCCTTCAAAGGTGAAGGAATATGTATCAATGTGGTCTGTTAATACGAGACACGTTCATATGATTATAGTCTATTCGTTGAAAATGTGACTTGTGATAAGCATTGTAAATGCAGGCTCATTCCTGAAAGTAAATGCTGAAATATATATGTGATAAAAATTATGCATAAGAATGTGCTTATGCATGGTTGTATAAATACCACAACTCACCTCTAAGGGAGGTTTGAGAGAAATAAAGATAATCAATATTACAATGTGGTTACATAAATATGTCATTGGTCGCGTACACGTGGTACGCCAAAAATATTTTACCATGCCTTATAAAAAGTTATTAAAGGCAAAAGTAAAGCAAGAAATGAGTCTTGTCTATAATGTTTTTGATTGTGACAATGATTAAGATAATTTTTTCTGTGGAGGAAAAATTCACCACTTAGATGGTGGTATAAAAGATCTTGTAGTACAAAATTTTTGAGAGCTCCGAAAAAGCGAATTTGTTACTACCGGAATAAATAAAGTTATTCATGGCATTGGTGGTAGTAAGTCTCAAAAAGGAACTTTTTGAGTTTCAAATATATTAACCAAAGTGGTTGGCATATTGAGACTATAAATGAAAGGAAGATTGAATATATTCATATTACTATATTCATACCGGGTAAATATGAAAGGTTACCCGATTTTTCTTCTATTTGTACTACAGATGTATAAGCATCATGATGGAATCACATGCCATAAGTAAACTAGAGGTTTATTGAAACAAATATTAGTTGGCATGACCGGTTGACCATCCCGGTTCAATTATGATGTGAAAATTGATTGAGAATTCACATTGGTATATATTAAAGAAATAGAAGATTCTTTTAGAATTCTCTTGTGATATTTTTTTTCTCATGATATACTAGTTAAGGTTGGGATTGACTCCCTTGATATCTGGAACGAATAAAAGGTGATATATATGTATGGGCCCAATCACCTGCCATGTGGATCGTTTACTATTATATGATTTTAATAGATGCATCTATGGTATGGTCACATGTGCGTTTGTTATCAACTTGCACTTTGGTTTTTGCAAGGTTGTTTGCTCAAATTATTAGAGCACAGTTCCAGAATATATATTATGATAATTTATCTTGATAATGCTGGTTTAAATCCAAGTTGGTTTAACAGAAATTGTATGCCTCCAATTATAGCTAAACCATTGGTTATGAGAACAAAACCCCGAATAGAAATTTTGTATTAAGTATATTATTTAATAAACAACAACACTTGTACGCATCTAGCCAACAAGTTATGATAAATTCTCCCCATCACAATTGGTTCAGGGTCAGGAACCAAATATTTCCATCTACAAATATGGATGTACTATATGATTTAATTGTACCACCACTATGCACAAAGATTGGACCCCAAAGAAGGTTGGGGATATGTGTTGGTGATCCCAACATTAGGGGGAGAAAATGAGTTGCTGAAAAAAGTAATACATGGAATGAATTATCATGAGTATACTTAGATCCTCGTACAAGAAAATATGAACTTGAAGTTCAAGTGATAATTCATTTGCAAAATATTTTCAGGCACATTGCTGACCCAAAGCTAAATGTCATATTCCAACTGCTAATGCTCCAAATAGACTAACGTCCACGATGGATAGAGTTTATGGCACGCATGAAGCGTAATAGTCAAATCGGTTCCAAAGATAACTCCTTGAAGAAGGAGGGAGCAAATGTTCAAGATGGTCATAATAAGGAGGCAAGTGCTTTATAAGAACACCATGACATAACACTTTATAAGACCTCACGGGAGAGGCTCAGGTACCTGAAAATAATGAGATCTCGATAAGTTATGTCGTTATTATGCGATGATGGAACCGATGTAAAATGATCGTCGACGATGTTGTTAATATAATGTAGCGCTCAATATTATTAATATTGACAAGGATCTTGAGCCCAAATCTGTCATGGAATTTGGACAGATAAATTATTGGCCAAATGAAAAATATGCAATGAAAATTGACTTCATCTGAAAAATATGAAGTTTGGACGAATAGTCCCAACAGCTGAGAGTATAAAGGCTATATGGAGATATTGAAATATGATTAGTATTATATTGCAAAAAGAATCCTTGATATAGATTTGTTTATTCTAACAAACATTGTCAAGGTTTTGTTGTTTATGCAAATGCAGGCATTTATTAAAGTCCGTTCTTCAAACAATCTATTTGTATGTGAGAAATTGTCATATTATCATTTCACAAGATGTGTGACTTTTCTTTGAAGATAAGATTCCAATAATAATGAAGAAGTTGATGTTTGCTTATCTCAATTGAAAGAAGAATATTGAAGGAGACTGAATAAATCATATATTTCATCAAAGTTCTTTGTCAGACACGATCTTCCTTTATTTTAAAATAGGCAGAATAGTTAAAGACCCCCCTAAACTTGACGTTTTTTGGCGACTGTACACCTTAACTATTCGACGTCCTAAATACCCCCTTCAACTTGGTTTTTTGAAAGTTATTAACTCCTTAACTTGTTGGACCTTAGCATTGTCCATCCACGCGCGGTCCATATGAAATTTTCATCTGATGTAGCTGTACACAGTGGCAAAATAAATTATTTTTTATTTAATTAAAAATTTAAAACTCTGATAAAAAATTAGGGCTTTTACGCCATTTCAGTGGCAACACATCTTAAATCCGACGAAGAATCCGGTGGAAGAATCAAATGGGTCATTTCAATTGAACGCAAATCAATTTTAAATACAACTACAACTCTAGTGGAAGAATCGGTGAAAACTCGAATCTAACACAAATAAGTTTTAAATATAACTACGGCGGAAGTATCAGGTGGAAGAATCTAACCCAAATCAGTTTTAAGTATAACTCCGGTGGAAGAAACTGGCAAACCAAACCCAAATGGGTCTCAATCACTGTCCAAATGTGTCCCACATGCCAGGGTTATACAATTACCGCGGGTAATGTTCTCCGAAAGTACACCCAATTTTTGAGGTATTTACAAGGCCTATTAAGCGTAATTTATGTTGTAAGTTAGGGAGAAATTTGTTATTTTGCTAAAGCAAGAAGAAAAAGAAGTTATACCACAAAACGAATATGAGAATATGATGAGATTAAGGAAGATAAATGGAATTAGGAATGATGATGGTGATATAGGGATTGGAATTATAAAAAAAAAAGTCATTCCATCATTTTTATAGTTGGAGATAGAATAACAGTTAAGAAAAATGGTAATTTAGACCGATGTGGCAATTAAATGGCACCTTCACGCGCCCAAACTCATTTGAAGTTACTTTCTTTGCCATGTAGCGCGTTAAAGACTTAATAATTTTCAAAAAACCAAATTGAAGGGGGTATTTAGGACCTCGAATAGTTAAGGTGTACATTCACCAAAAAAAGTCAAGTTCAAAGGGTCTTTTAACTATTCTGCCTTTAATATATTTAACTTGTAGCTAGTGTTGGCAAACTTCGGAAAAAGTCTATCTCTCCTCCTTTATATCTTCTTCTTCTTATGTGCTCTTCCTTTTTCCCTCTCTCAGAATGTTCCTTGCAAAGAAAGTTGACTCTGAACTTCAGTCATTGGGAGGAATCCCCTTGTCTTAGGTTCTATGAATGGCATTTTAATTAAATTCTATCTTATTAGAGAGAGGAAGTGTAATTACCAAGCTCTTTCAACTTGTCCTATCTTTTGATAAGTATTGCGGTTAAGTTTAGTTGCTGTAAAATTTCTTATTTATTGCCCTGATTTGAAGCTGAAAGAGTAATGGGAAAAAACTGATTCGCTGGTTGAATTGAAAAAAATTATATTTGAGGAAAAACTACAAAACTCCATGAAAAAAATCATGATTAGACTTTGGTTCGAAATTCGATTTCCAAAAAATTCTAAAAAGGAATTGAAATTTTTATTTCATTTTGAAGCTAGAAATTCATAGCTTGAACTAATGATACTCCATGGTTGTTGGTGCGACTTGAATCTGAGAAGGAGAATCAGGACCACGCCCTTGTCAACAACTGAAAACCTTGGTTCAGAAAGTTGAATTCAAAATCCGTTGAGTAACACTCCGTTTGTTATGTGACACTATTTTCTTTTTAGTCTATTTCAAAATGAATAATATTTTTTTATATTTAATAATAATTTAACTTTAAAAAATTTTATTTTACTCTTATTAAAATAACTTACAGTCATACAAATATCTTTGACTTTTTTAAATCATAATTTTTAGAAGTCTTTCTTTTTTTCTTAAACTTCGTGTCTAATTCAAGCACCATCAAAGCACTTGAGACAGAGGGAGTATTGTTTAAGAATGGATGAAACTTGTTGAAATATTACGGGAAGCTAAATCCGAATTTTGAAGGCCTTTGACTTTGAGGCTGATTTGAGGAGGATTATAGCGAAACTTTTGAAGCTGAAAAATAAAGGAGTTACAACTAACTTAAGGCATTTGAGTGAAACTTCAGACAAAAGCTTCAGACACACGAGTAAATTTCCAAATAATTTTTTTAAAATATTTTGTCTGAAGTTAGGCTTCGGCATACCCAACTTCAAACATGTACGTCTATTGTTTGAAACACAATTAGAAGTTGATTTTGAAGCGGTCAAACTTGTAAAAATATGAACTTCCAAAATGCCTTAAGGGTCCTAAAAGTAGCTATTTTTGCACTCTTCCCTCACACGATTAATCTAGAGTCTTATCGCGTAAGGCCCATTAAATGATAAATCCTATTAGAAGTATAGCGTAAACCTCACTAAAAGAGAAATCGCTCCCTATGAGCGTTGCATAAGGCCCATTAAAAGGAAAAATGCTCTTTGCCAAAAAAATTATTTGGATGGCTCGACCCGAGAACTCTAGTTATAGGTGGATGAATCGTGTCTATTCTACCACAACCATTGATGGTAACTAGGAATTTATGCTTATGTTATAAAATAATTCAAGATAGCTTTTCGATATTTACCATAAGAAAACATCAGAACTCTCTCCATACGTTTTCCAACAACTAAGAAAGAATAAGAATAAGAAGAATTGTTTAAGATAGTCACTTTTTTCCGGTATCCAACTCCGCCAGTAAGGAGCGAAAGAATATAAATATTTTCTAATATGAGGAATACCTTTTTTCTATTTCTCGTCTCTGTGTTCGTGGTAATAGTATGAATGGTGTTTCTAAAGTCCTTCCTAGTCATAGCAGTTCGTATCTCCTTCATGTTGGTTATACTTGTCGATGGAAGATTGATAAATTTCAGCCAAGAAGTATATATATCGAGTTATAGGATATCTAGAGTAACGAAAACAAAATGAGAAAGTACGTTTTACGCGAAAGCTTATAGCTTAATAGTATGTATAGAAGTTTTTCGCACGATGTAGCATATGTTCAATTCTCTATATATTTTCTCCCTTTTTTTTCAATTTATCTTCTATATAATTGGGACGAAAATAAAAAAAGGATACAAAGTATGCTTCTTCCTCACACTAGAGAGTTCCACGTATACAAAATGTGAAGATTAGATGCCAAGTGCCACTACACAAGTATCTGTAACACCTAAGTTTCAATGATGACAATAGTGCAAATCTAACTGTTTCCGTTTAATCTAGTTAATTGCAGGAAATTAGGAGGACAATAACTACTTCAAAGGAAGTCCTTTTGATAAGGACATCAGAAAGGAAACAAGATCAAATGCAGCAAGAACAATGCTAAATCAAAGGACGTCAAGTCCATCAAAAAGGAAACAAAATCAAGCACAGGAGCTAAAGGAAGTCAGAACAGTGCTAAATCAATGGACGTCGAGGCTATCAAAAAGAAAACAAATCAAGTGCAGCTGCCAAAAGGAAGTCAGGCCCTACTTTAAGGATTGATTTGGAATCTGGAGATACTGAATATTGCTCGATCAAGTCAAGCCACAAATCACACCTTTGATTATGGACATGAAAAGGAAGGACGTAAACGAATCGAGCCCATCCATTGTGCAGGATTCGGAGGCACTGCTTGGGTCAAATGTCTTAGAATATTTTGTGCCTCAATCAAGGGTAGTAAATAGGTTAGTTCCCTGTGGGATTCGACTCCGGACTTGAACCGAATTATATTAGCAGCGACCGCTTAGTCTTTTTACAAGGCATAGTTGGGCGTGATCAAAGAGTTAGAACACAAAATGAGAGTTCTGTCAACATTGGTAAGAATTATTGTTGCTGTATATCGTTGGTGGTGAACGAACTAAAACCATCACTGCTGCAAACATTTATCAAAGATCTAAGAGAACCCTTATGATCCAAGGGAACTGGATGTAGGTACCACACCGGTACTGAACCAGTATAAAAGCTGTTGTGTCTTCTTTATCTTTCTGCTCATTAAGTTTATCTCTACTGAAATCAATCACCGCACAAAGTCTAGTCGACTAAACTCATACGTAGTCAACTAAGATGTTTAATCGGTTAGAATTTACACCCCCCCTCTTGTACTTTCAATTGGTATCAGAGCAAGGCTCACGAACTTTTCTTAACAGCAAGTGAGGAAAAGATCATGGGATCAAATACAGTCGTTGGAGCGCAATTCCAAGAAGGAACTTCTCAGGTACGACCCCCATACTTCAACGTTCAGCACTTTTCTCACTGGAAAGTACGTATGGAGACCTACACTATGTCATATGATATTAAAGTTTGGCGCGTGATCAAAAAGAAAAATCTTCAAATTTCGCCAAAAAAAGATGACAATGGTCAAGTTGTAGTATCATCTGATCCTCTTGATTTTGATTATTACACTGAAGAACAATCAGTCGTCATAACAGTGAGTGCTATGGCCAAAAATCTGTTGTACAATGCTATACAGTGGAGAAGAATATGAAAATATATCAAGCTGTGAAACTGCAAAGGAAATGTGGGATAAATTAGAGGTCACATATGAAGGAACCAAAAAAGTGAAAGAAACAAGGATCAAACTCCTAGTTCGAGACTATGAATTATTTCAAATGAAGGATAGAGAATCAATAAAGAAATGTTTTCCAGGTTCATCAAAATCCTTGGAGACTTAAAATCATTTGGTAGACCTATCAAAAGCGGAGAACAGGTCAGAAAAATCCTAAGAAGTCTTCCCACGATTTGGCAACCCAAAGTCATTGCTTTGGAATGTCAGGATCTTTATAAAATGTCCTATGATGAACTTAGAGGTGATCTAATTGCATTTGAGAAAACACACTTAGTCAGGCAGATTCAACAAGAAAAGAAGAAGACAGTTGCATTCAAAGCAACTGTGGCTGAACTAGAAAATGAAGAAGAAGAGGAAGGAGGAGAACAAGATGAAAATATAGCTATGCTCTCCCAAGTTGTAACAAGCATGATGAGGAAAAACAGAAATAGCAGAGAGGTAAATCAAACTTCAGAAAAGGAAGGATGAGCAATGATAATGATAAAAATGATGAAAGATGCTATGAATGTGGAAAACATGGACACATTCAAGATGAATGTCCTGAACTGAAAAAGAAACTCAGCAGGAACTTTGAAAAGAAGAAATCCTTTGGAGTTTGGAGTGATGAAGAAGAATCTGATCAAGAAGAAATCGCCAACATGTGCTTTATGGCCATTGGTGAAGATAGCGATGAAGATTCATGTGAACTTGGTCTCATGGCAGACGAATGTACAAGTGAGGTATGTATTCCTACATGTCCTAACCATCATGAACTTGAAGAATTTATTGACACTGCTCTTGCAGATATTGAGAAAGTTCCGAATGCACTTCGAAACATCCAAAGAGAAAAGAAAGATTGGGCTTTGAAGTTAGAATTATGTGAAATTGAGAGAGATATGTGTCAAGATGAAGTTAATGGACTTCAACTTCAATTGAATGGATTACGAAAATCCACCAGTCATAGTTCAGTTAGATCAAATCAATCTGTTCCTCATAAATCTCCAACTAGAACCGGAAGTCCTTCTTCATGTACTCACTGTGGTAAAAATGGTGATAGAATATATGGGTCCACCAACTTCTATAGAGAACCAGGTTCTCTATCAGGTTCGATAGTTACACACACACACACAAAGAACAGAAGTTAATTGAGAGGAGGCATTTTACATGGAAAATTCCCAGCTCAACGGGATTAACAACCACGACCTACCCTTGTAGGATTTCAACTTCACTATTGAGCAACTTTCAAATTACAACCTATGAAATCTAGGAATTAAACTCTCAATCCCTCACTAACTTGTAATACACCTATTACAAGCCACTTTGCAATAACTCTATTACAAAGACTTTGAAACTTGACTAATTCTAGCCAAGACTTAAATAAGCAGGTTTAAGGTTTACAAAGATAATCCTACAAAGTGCTTCTAAATAAGCTTGTTAGGAATTACAATTTGAAGGGCTATTACAAAGTTACAACTCAACTAAGGACACACAATAACTCAATGTTGGAACTGGTCCGTAGTTGCTTTGTTCTTTGTTCTTGAGGCACTTGAACCTTGCTAGTTGAATGGTCATGTGTGTGAGCTTGTGTAAGATATCCAAGTGTTCAAGTCGGTTCTTTTACTTCCCTTGAATGCATATATGCATGTATGACCTCACCAAGAATGATGCAATCAAGGTAGGTAAGAAGTCTTCTTTGGAAAGTTGACTGCAGCACTATTCTGCACAGTGGCATGTGCAGGCAGCAACTTTCCAGCTGCAGAGTTGACTTCGTACAGTCTCCTCCGGAACTGATAAGGACCTGGTCCCTCAGCTGTTCCTTCCACACTGAGGAGTTGAATCATATTCCACGCTGAGTCCCAACCTGGAGCCTTGTGAACTTGAGATCTTGTGAATATGTAACAGGTTCCTTATCTGGTTTTGAATAGTAAGTTTGTTCAACCATCAAAACATAAAGTAAAGTACTTATAATCGAAGTACATGTAACCTATCAATTAAGTTCTTCTCCCTTAAGTTCCCCCTGAACCTATGCATTCATCCTTTGTTAGTACCTGATCTTTTGTGAGTTCCCAGTTCCCCCTGAATAAGGTTCCCACAAAGGAAATAGATTGTGAACCAGAAGGACCTTAAGTTCCCCCTTTCCAATCTGTATTTTGTTTATTCAATTAATCATCTCATCTTCCCCTTTTTGGCATCTTAAAAAGGAAAGAACAGGTTAGCAGCATAAAGAAGTCTAGCATAGTTAACTCATGCCACTTATGTACTCACAACATGATAAAAGACAGAAGTACAAGAGCAGCAGCATAGATAGCAAAAGGGAAACCACTTTCATTAACCAGATTTTTTGGACTATTACAACGGGAGCAGAGTCATTGTTTTCCATCCACAGTCTTAGAACAAACAAAAACAAATACCAAAAATAACAAACCATCATTAACAACAACTTAAAAAGATAGACACTAGAAACTGGACAGCGAGGGGACATTCTTTAAGGGACACTGGAGGAAGGGGGCTTGAAAGAGGAAGCAAGAGTTTGGAGGACAAGATCCATCCGAGCATTTGCGGACAGTTGCTCAGTTAGCAGTCTTTCTTTCAGGTCGTCCACCTGTTTCCTTAGTTCGGCATTCTCCTTTGTTAGGTGTGCAACCTCTGGCGCTGTGAGAACCACTGGAACCTGGTACCTCTTGCAACTAACTGAGTTGATTCTCAAGAATCATATTCCTAGCCTTCAACTTCCGGATCTCTTTTGTGACACTATTCTGAGCATTTATTAGTTGAGAGATTGTGGAAGTGCTTCCAACTCCTCCGACTTTTCTAATACACTCACACTCCTCTAGAGTAGTTTTGAAAAAGATTGCTTTTTGGTCCCCACCTTGGCCTGACCCAGAGGTACTTTGAAAAACTCAAAGACTTTTGTGAGAAGGAACCCATAAGGCAGTCCAGGATTCCTGTCTTTGAGGTTCTCTACCTTCTGCATATGCTCAATCATTATGGCAGGCAAATTGACGGAGGAGAAACCGAGGGGGTGGATCGAAGCGATTGCAGCGAAGAATTGATCTGAAACGAAGCACTTCGTCTATAGGCATTGTAGAAAGGATAGAATATGAGCCTAATCGTTCTTCTCGAATCGCTCCAGTACGATGGACCGGGGGGGGGGTCCGCCAGAGAAAATGCAACACGATAGAAGAGTTCGCTCCGCCGCGTAAGATCCTCGAAAGTCTCCATAAGGAATAGATCAACTTTGGATACAACAGACCTTCTTTCAGCTCGGGGAAGCAAAACTTTGTTGACCATCTCAAAGAGGAGCTAATAAACTGGAAGGAGTGCCTTCTATGCACCTGTTCCCCATGCTGTACTGCCTTGTCCTTGACAATGGCATTTCTGAAGTTTGGTGTGCAAGCACCCTAAATAGATGACACTCCTTCGATAAGAACACCCAGAATTTGCCCCAATAAGGCAGAATCCATCACTATGTTCACCCATTTACCAACACATAGATTTGATAACCATATACTGTGAAGAGACTGGTGTAGAAACTCCGCACCTCATCCTCATACACTATAGGAGCCTCACTTGTAAAAAAATTGGTCCACTATTGGGAATCACACATAGCCACTAATTGTCTCATCCCAGCACTCTCTAGAATGTCAGAGGCAAATGTGCGCTGCCACAACACTTTTTGATTCCCCAACTTCCTTTTCTCAGACCTCAGAGTTTCACTCACTTTTCCTTTCTTGACAGAACCGGGTTCCTTATCCTCATCATCATCATCCCTCTTTCTTTTCACTAACTTGCTAACGGACTTTTCCTTCTCCAACGACTTGCTCTGTCTATGTTCACCAGATTTCTCCACTTCTTCCTCATCAGACTTGTCACCATGCTTCTCCACTGTCTTGTCACTAGAACGTTCTGCCACCTTTTTACTGGAACCAGCAACACCACTCTTGCAAGAACTCTCAGCACTCTTAGAGGTGTGCTTTTTAGAAAGAGAGTGCTTCTTCCTTGAAGACTTTCGGGACAGGAAACTAGGTTCCTCTTTGGTTTCCTCATCCACATTCACTATAAGAACATCCTCTGCTTATACCACTTTTCCATCTTTGACCAACCTTCTACTTGTTTTACTCTTTTTACTCTTCTTGAGGGCAAACTCTAGAGCCTGCTTTTGCTGCAACCTAGTAGTGGGTCGCTTAGGAGGTAGCTCTGAACCTACCACTGGCTTAGTCCTAGCCTTGATGAAACTAGCATACACTAAATCATTTGCGTCTTCTTCACTGTCAGGATTTGTCTCAGGCACCACCATATTCAAGGGCTCAGCATCAAAGTGGGGAGAGGGAGCAGGTTCAACACTGACCTGGTCAGATGACTCCTGGCCTGGATTCTCCATGGAGGGATCAGGTTCATTATTTGGGGCTCCAGTAGCGTCGTCTTGTGCCGGCTGTTCAAAAGGCACAATTGCTCCCTCTTCTTCTATTTCTTCCTCCTGTGGCTCAGACCCTCCTGCACATTCCTCTGTAATAACACCTTCTGACGCAATGGACAACGTCTTCTCTATTTCCTCCCTCTCTTGTGGTTCTATGGCGACTTCAACAGAGGAAGGAGTGATGCCTTCAGATTCATCACTTTTCCGGGAAATCTCAGACTCTTCATTATTAGTCACCAGTTCTTCACTCAAGTGCTCAGCCATAGATAGAGTGGAAGGTTCCTAAACGAGGTTCCCTTGCTCGCCCTGATGACTCTGTTTGTCTGGTGAGACTGGAGGAGGACAGACTTTTTCAGAATTGCTTAAAGGAGGAGTGGACTCGGAGAGGGTAGGAATGGAAGTGGAGTGTGGAGTATCTTCTTTAGGGTTTGGAGAGAGGTTAACCTCTAAATTTCTTACTGGTGAGGTCTCAATCACAATGTTATGAGGCATACTAACGGTTGCTTGATTTTCAGACATGATGGGATTATTCACAGGGGATTGTGGATTTGAGAAGAGAGAAGACAAATAGGAAATTTTTTGAGTTTGGAAGAGAAAGGGTTATGATGCTAGTTTAATTATGATGAGGGACCCGTTCTGAAATGGTGGCACCCTTTTTGCTTAGGAGATGTATTGATTAGAGAAGGGAGTGACGTTTGGGCTGTGACGTATTGAATGAAAAGACACAACTTTAAAGAGACTGTCACGCTGATGATGATGTGGCATTGTTTTTTGTTTATTTTAAACTGTGTATGAAAGAAAAAACACACCACTAACCTATTTTAAGAACTAGGTTCCCTATTAGGTCTGGCAAGTGAGTTTTATCCCCTTATTCATCATGCACTGCCGCATCTGCTTCTGTAGTCATCATGCGTGTCTACCTGTAATGGTATAGAGGTGAGTTAGACTTAGCCAGAAAACACTTTAGCTAGTTTTTACCTGACTATGACTTTCATAACCAATAATGAGGGACCAGGTTCTCAGTTGTGTTTCATCATCCCAGTGCAAAGTGATCTTTCTCAGAATGCTTTCTTCCCAGGGTTGTTGGTGAAGATGTCTGCAACTTGATCTTCAGCAATCACTGTATTTTGCCCTATTGAGTTGGACTCAAGCTCTTCCAATTTGTTGCTTGGTCCATAGCAGGATGCTGATTATACAAATTTTGCTTCAACTGTTGAGAGTGCCATTGAATTCTGCTTCCTTGAGCCTTATGAGACAAGATAGGAACTCAGAGACTGTCCCTCCCTGTCCCAGTTCAGGCGAGCCTTTCCTATCCATTTACTTGGAGGACAGTAGAGAGACTGGTTCTATGTTCTACTAGGATAGCTCAAGATACTTACACCATCCTTCGGATGAGAATACCATGGATTTGACTGAGACCCTGTACAGAACTCAACTCTGACCTTGATGTCCAGTCTACTTGCAGTGAGATATAAGAGTGATTCAAAGATGTCTCTATGCAAAGGCCTTCTTTCCAACAGCTTGTTTTTCAGCTTCTGTTGTTGTAGACGCGGGACCTGGTTCCTAGCTGGAATTAATGGGCGTTTTCTACCTTGATCAGTATTTCAGTTTTCTTTTGAGACGAGTATGTCAGGAGGATTCCTCCATCTCTTCTACCATCAGATTTTTAAGGCTGATCCTTCCCATTGTTGAGAGCATGACAGTTATACCCAGATATCCTTACTTGAGTCACCAGCTTTGGTCAAGATATTTGCTAACCCTTCATCTATCAATATTTACGGTGCCCAAATTTTCAAGAGTCCTTTTCTTCTCTTCAACATAACATTCATCCACTTATGGCATTGTCCAAACCTGTTCCATGATTTAGTCGGATAAAAGCCACTTTTGTTTCTTTTGGTACCTGGATCTTCTTGACAAAAGCCATAGTTTCTTGAAAGATCTCATCCTTGGTTCTGAAGTGTTGTCTGCCCTTTTTTGGCTTGAATGAAGATCTAACATGCTTTTATTTTGCACAAACAGTGAACACTTCATGATACTTTTTCCTCAACTTGATCAGACCACGAATCAGGTTTTTCAGATCCAGTTTGTTTAGAGATAGACAATGTGCATGCTCCAGACTTTTGTCCATGATTCAGTATTGTTTTCAACAGCTTCCTACCAACTTATGTCTCCACTCTGCAGAAGTTCAATCACAGCAACATACGTACTCTTGTGTCTTTTGGCTATAGCAACACCTCACCAGTCACAGGATTTGTGATTGTGAATATCCTGGACAAGCATTCCACCTTATTTCCTTTGGCACACATTTTCCAACTCCTAGAGCGTACCTCCTTTTTAACCATTTTCAAAAAGGGTACACTCTTTCCTTGCAGGGCTTTTTAGTGAAGGAAGATTAATTATATTTTCAGTCCTGTCCTTTGAGCAGCCACTGTTCATGTGTCATTATTGGATGCTTTCCTTCACTACTCCCTGCACAAGGAAATCAAGGGTAAGATTTAGGAACCCAAACAAGTTTGGGTCCCTTGTTAAAAGAAAATTGATGAATGAGTGCTCTCTTAGTCTAAGCAGGCAAAATGTGTTTCCTATTTGATGGTTTCTGATAGAATATATGAGTCCACCAAACTATATAAAGACCAGGTCCTCTATAGGTTTCTCTGGTAGTGCTAATGAAACAGTAAGTAAATGGAATAGGAAATTTTTACGTGGAAAAGTCCCTGCTCAAGGGGATAAAAAACTACGACCTACACAGGTAGGATTTCAACTTCACTATGAGCAACTTTAGATTACAACCTATGCAATCTAGGAATTAAACTCTTAATCCCTCACTAACTTGTAATACACTTATTACAAGCCACTTTGCAATACACCTATTACAAAGACTTCAACTCATAACTAACTCTAGTCACGACACAAACACTGAAGGTTTATGATTTACAAGGGGTTCCTAATTAAAGCTTCTAGATAAGCAAAGTAGGAATTACAATGAAGAACAATTACAAAGTTACAACTCAACTAAGGACACACAAGATACTTGCTGTAGGAACTGGTCCGTAGTAGTGTTGTACTTTGTTCTTGATTGCACTTGAGAATTGAATACTCAACTGAAGAACGGTTGGAGTGCTTGAATGAATTCTCAAGTGTTCAAGTGATGTTTTGTTGTAATACACTTTGTTAATGCAACTTGGATGACATCACTTGAATAATGTAATCACTTGGTTGATCAAAGGGGAGTGACTGTTGTACTATGCTGCACTATTTGTGTGTACAGTGCAGGCAGTCACTTTCCAGCTGTAGACAGTTGACTTTGTACTGCTGTCAGGGAAACACAATGGGATCAGGTCCCTGTGTTGATTCTTTATCTTCTGAAGTCATAGCAATTCACATTAGCTCGAGTCAGTTGATTGAGTTGTGTACCAAGTGTGCCAGGTCCCTTATCTGGTTCTTTGACAATAAGTTGTTAGATCATCAAAACATAAAGTTAAGGTACTGTAAACCCATCAATTTCCCCCTTTTTGATGATGACAAACTTAGAAATTGACAATCATGTTTTGAACAACAAAAGACAGATAAACTACCAGGAACTTCACAAGTTCCCCCTGACTTTGTGCTTTCCCCTCTAATCAGATCCCCCAGCTTCAATTCATCATATTCTTTTTCCCCCTTTTGGCATCATTAAAAATACACAAGCAAGCAATCAGCATAAAAAAGTTTAGCCTAGCTAACTCATGTCACATATGTGCACACAACATGGTAGAAAAGAGAAACAGAGAAACAAAAGCATTAAACAGCAAAAGAGGAGAGTTTTCATTAATAATTATAAAACATAAGCCTTTGCCATCACAATAAACGCAGATTTGGACTGTTAACAGCGGGAGTAGTGCAGGGGAATTCCGTCCATACCAAAAAAAAAAAAAAAGAAACAAAGACAACTACCACAAGCCATCACACCAAAAGAGTTCAAACTAGAAACTGGTCACTGAAGGATTTGCCTAGGGGACACTAGAGGGAGAGGGCTTAGAAGATGCAGCAAGAATGTTGAGAACGAGATCAATTCGAGCATTGGCCAACATTTGCTCTGCGAGCAGTTTCTCCTTCAGGTTCTCAACCTATTGCCTGAGATAAGCATTTTCTTTGGTCAGACGAGCAACCTCTGCATTTGATCCTGGTAACTCTTGAGCCTGCTGATTCTCCAGAATGGCATTCCTTGCCTCCAACTTCCTAATCTCCTCAGTAGCACTATTCTGGGCATTGATAAGTTGTAAGATCGTCGAAGTGCTTCCTACCCCTCCACCTTTTTCAAAACATTCACATTCCTCCAAAGTAGTTTGAGAGAAGGTCTGCTTCTTGGTCCCCATCTTGGGTTGTCCCAAAGGCACATCAAAGAACTTGAAGACATGCGTGAGAAGATATCCATAAGGAAGACCATGGTTTCAATCTTTGAAAGATGCCACCTTTTGCATGTTCTCAATCATTATGGCTGGCAGATTAACAGATCAGAATCTATCCAGTGCGTCCATCAAATACAAATTAGACTTGGAAGTGATGGACCTCCTCTCAGCACGGGGTAGAAGGACCTTGTTTACCAACTCAAACAGGAGTTGATAAACAAGAAGAGCTTTCTTGTACACCATTTCCCCCGTTGGACTGCTCCCTCCTTTACAATATCATGCCTAAAATTTGAGCCACAGACATCCTTGACATAGGACAAACCATCAGCAGGAACCTTAAGTATGTCTCCAAGTAGAGCAGCATCCAAAACAATATCAACTCCATTGACCAGAGCACAGATATGGTCAGATTCAACAGTAAAGAGGTCTGCATAGAAACTTTGGACCTCATCCTCATAGACCTTGGGCACATCCACTTTGAAAGATGTCCCCACTGTTGAAATCCGACCATGTCTAGTATTTGCCTCATACCAGCAAGCTCAGAAATTTCTGGGTCAAAAATGCGACCCCACAGAACCTTCTGGTACCTCAACCTTTCTTTATCGGACATACATTCACGTTTCACTTTCTTCACATAATCGGGTTCCCTCAAAGTTTCCAACTTTCTTTTACCAGACTTCACACTCGACTTACCCTATCACTTGATTTCACTAAGATATCCTCATCAGACAATGACTCTTCAGCCACTACTTGTTTCAACTTGTCACTACTTTTCACTCACATTGAACCTGGCGTTGCAACACCTTCCTCTGAAGCATTTTTAGAAGATGGCTTCTTTTTCTGAGATCTCTTAACTAAGGAACTTGGTTCCTCTACAGCTTCCTCATCCCTACAGGTATGTTCTTGTCACACACAACCTCTCCATTTTTCACCAGCCTCTTTTTCTTCTTCTTACTACTCCTTTTACTCTTCTGCAGGGCAGACTTAAGAGCTTCCTTTTTCTACAACCTCGTAGTAGGTCTCTTAGGAGAGGGCTCAGGAGTGGCCATTGGCCTCCTTCTAGCAATGAACGCATCTAGAGTAACATTATCCTGATCTTCATCATCACTGGACCTCATAGCAGGAGCCAAAATTTCCAAAGGTTCAACATCAAAGTGAGGGGAAGGAGAAGGGTCGAAACTGACCTGGGAAGAAGATCCTTGACCTGTTTCCTCAGGAGAGGGGTCAGGTCCTTCAAGAAGGGTCCTAGTAGTTTCTTCGGGTGCAGGATTTTCAAAGAGCACCACAGTTCATTCTCCCACTAACGACTGAGTCTCTTCCCCCTAAGACACAGGCATAGTAGAGGTGACTCCATACGTTATTCCTTCAGCAGATATGGTCGAAATATTTTCTATGTCTTCTTTCTCTAGAGATGCCATGGGTGCAACAAACTCCGAGATAGGAGTACTTGAAGACTGATCAACACTAACCTTAGAAACTTTTTCTGCCTGTGGAGTCTCACCCTGTTCTCCATCTTTATTTTGTTCTATGAAAATGTCAGGCGACAGAGACAAGAGACTATCGAGTTTGGGGGTTTCTGAGTTCTCAACACTTAGAGGGAGAGAAGGTTCTGAGGGAGTGGTGAGAGAGACAGAGGGTGAAGGAGAATCAGGTTTAGGTGCTTCAGTTTCAACATTTGTGGAAAGAGGAATGTTGAGAGGGGTTTCACTAGGAACGGAGGAGTCGAGGGTTTTCTTAGGAGATGTGGGAAGGGTTGTTTGATTTTCAGCCATGGCAGATGATCAGTTTTGAAGGTTCTAGAAAGGCTGAAGAGAAAGAAAAAAGGGAGAGAGAGAGAGAGAGATTATCGTTCAAGGTGATAAGAGGGTTTTAATGAGAGAAGAGACAATTATGAGGGAGAGAGAAACCGGTTCTAAAATAGCGGTATTTTTATGGGGAGATGCAACGTTTCAAAGGGAAGTGAAGGGATTTGAATGAAAAGACGTGACATACAGGGTCTGAAAAATTTGATAACATGGCACTCAATTTTTGTTTCGTTTTAATATATGTATGAAAAAGCACAAGACTAGTAACCTGTGGTACAAGAACCAGGTTCTTGACCTGTCTTTCGAAAATTCTCAATCCTCTGTTACCACTTATGTAGTGCTTCTGCAACTTCTATAATCATCATGTGTGTCTACCTGCAACGGTATTGAAGTGAGTTAGACTTGGCCGGAAAACACTTTAGCTAATTTTACCTGAATGTGACTTTCATAGCCATATGGTAGGAATCAGGTTCTCAATTAGTCTTTATTAGCCCCAGCTCCAGCCTGTTTCTCTCAAAATGTTCTCTGCTCAGTGCTTTGGTGAAGATATCTACAATTTGGTCTTCTGTACTACAGAACTTCATGCAGATAAGCCCCTTCTCCATATTGTCTCTGAGAAAGTGATGTCTCACATCAATGTGCTTGGTCCTTTTATGCTGAACTAGATTTTTGGCTATGTTGAGTGCACTTGTGTTATCACACAGAAGAGGCACAAAATAAGTGTACACTCCAAAGTCTTCCAATTGTTGTTTGATCCATAGGAGCTGAGCATAGCATGAAGCTGCAACAACATATTTTGCTTCAGCTGTTGAAAGGGCTACTGAATTTTGCTTCCTTGTCCCCCATGAAATGAGACATGATCCTAGGAAGTGACCTATTTCAGATGTGCTTTCCCTGTCCACAATATAACCTGCATAGTCAGCATCAGCATATCCGATAAGATTAAAGTTGTCATCTGAAGGGTAGTACAGGACCAGGTCTTGTGTTCCTTTAAGATATCTCAAAATTCTCTTGGCAGCCTTCAACTGAGATTCCTTGGGATTTGACTGAAACCTTGCACATAGCCCCACACTAAAGACAATATCTGGTCTGCTGGTAGTGAGATATAGAAGAGACCCAATAATGCCTTTATACATGGTTTGATTTACAGGAGGGCCAGATTCATCCATGTCCAGTCGAGTAGCAGTAGTGTCAATCACTTTTAATGCTTCCATATCAAACCTCTTCAGAAGCTCCTTGATATATTTCTGCTGACTGATAAATGTACCCTTTGTGGACCGCTTCACTTGAAGACCCAAGAAGAAATTCAACTCACCCATCATGCTCATCTCAAACTCACTTCCCATGAGTTTTGCAAATTCTTCACACAGTGAATCACCTGTTGCCCCAAAAATGATATCATCAACATATACCTGAACGATGAGCAGGTTCCTCCCCCGTTTCTTCAGGAAAAAAGTGTTGTCAATTATTCCTGTTGTAAAACCATTTTCTAAGAGAAACTTTGACAGTCTTTCATACGAAGCTCGAGGAGCCTGCTTCAAACCCATACAGTGCCTTGTCCAATTTGAACACGTATTCAGGGTGTTCATGACATTCAAAGCCTGGAGGTTGCTTTAAATACAATTCTTCCTTGAGGAAGCCATTCAGAAATGCACTTTTGACATCCATTTGGAACAGAGTGAATTCCATATGTGACGCAAAGGCAATGAGGATTCTGATGGCTTCCATGCGAGCAACCGGCGCAAAAGTCTCATCATAATCAATTCCTTCTTCTTGATTGTAGCCTTGGACCACTAGCCTTGCCTTGTTTCTTGTAGTGTTTCCATGTTCATCAAGCTTATTCTTGAATACCCACCTGGTTCTAATAATGGTTCGATCTGAGGGTCTAGGTACTAGGTGTCATACGTTGTTCCTTTCGAACTGATGCAACTCATCTTGCATGGCTATGATCCAGTCTGCATCTTTTAAGGCTTCCTTAGTGTTTTTGGGTTCTATTTTGGGATAGGGAATTGCTGTAGAAGGCTAAGTGAATTTCTGGTTTTTGATCTGGTTTGGACTCTGAATCCAGATGAGTAGTTATGTTGTCGAGAAGATGGGAGCTTTTATAGTTCCAATTGGGCACTTGAGCCTCATTTGTAGAGGAGCTGGATAAATCTAACTGGTTCCCTTGCATTCTTCTTTAGCTACCTGTGGAGTACTTTGAACTACATCAACCACTCTTTCTTCAGCTTCAGTGGTTGTAATTGTGGTACCTGGTTCCTCTCCAGCTGATGAGGGAGAGACTGCATTGTCTTCACTTGACTTATCATGTCTGCTTTTCCATTTGCCATATCAATGACTTCACCTGGGACTAGCAGAGGATCTCCATCTTGATCACCCTTGTTACTTTTCTCACAGGAAAGGTAGGACTCGTCAAAAATTACATGTATACTCTCCTCTACGCACTGAGTCTGCTTATTGTAGACCTTGTAATCTTTACTTTGAGAAGAATATCCCAAGAAGATTCCTTCATCACGCTTGGCATCAAATTTTCCAAGCTGATCCTTTCCATTGTTGAGGACATAACATTTGCACCCAAATGTTCATAAGTGAGTCAGCTTGGGCTTCCTTCCATTCAGCAACTCATAGGGAGTTTTGTTCAAGAGAGACCTGATCATGCACCTATTCACCAAGTAGCAGGCAGTGTTGACAGCTTCAGCCTGGAAGTTCTTAGCAATCCCACTATCGATCAGCATTGTTCTTGCCATTTATTCAAGGGTTCTGTTCTTCCTTTCCACAAATCCATTTTGCTGTGGAGTTCTGGGGCTGAGAAGTTATGGGTAATGCCATTCTCGTTGCAGAAATCATCAAACTTAGCATTGTCAAATTCTATTCCATGATCTGATCTAATGCATGCTACTTTTGATTCCATTTTCACTTGAATTTTCTTCACAAAGGCTACAAAAACTTCAAAAGTGTTATCTTTTGTTCTAAGGAACAGTGTCCAAGTGAATCCGGAATAGTCATCCACTATCAAAAAAATATATCTTTTTCCTCCCCTGCTTTGCACTCTCATAGGACCACAAGATCCATATGAAGGAGATCAAGTGGTTTTGAGGTGCTGGCATCCGTCTTTGGCTTAAATGAGGATTTCACATGCTTTCCTCTAGCGCGGGCATCGCAAACGTTTTGCTCCACGAACTTTGATTTGGGCAGACCATGCACCAGGTCCTTATGAACTAGCTGATTCAATAGAGAGAAGCTTGCATGCCCCAGTCTTCTGTGCCACAGTTCAGCATCATCATCAACTGCTTTCAAGCAACTCAGATCACCACTTTGTAGGGACTCAAAATCAGCAACATAGATATTCTTGTATCTTTTGGCCACAAGTACCACTTCACCAGTTACTAGATTAGTAACTGCGCACATCTTTGACAAGAACTCCACCTTGTTTCCTTTATCACATATTTGAGAAACACTCAAGAGACTGTACTTGAGGCCATTGACATAGTACACATTCTCAATAGAGTGAGTGAGTGATTTCCCAATCTTTCCAACTCCAAGAATGTATCCCTTTTTTCCATTGCCAAAGGATACACTCCCTCCTTGCAGGGCTTTTAGTGAAAGAAAGTCCATGGTGTTCCCAGTCATGTGCTTTGAGCATCCACTGTCCATGAACCATTGTTGACTGCTTCCTTTCACTGTTCCCTGCACAAGGAAATCAAGGATTAGATTTAGGAACCCAAGCAAGTTTGGGTCCCTTGTAATAAGCAAGAGGATGAATAAGTGCTCTTTTAGTCCATGTAGGTAACATGCGTTTTTTATGAGTGGCACCTGGTTCCTTTTCAGCAGTTACTCTTTCATCAAAAACTTTGTTTTTCTGAAGAGACTAAACCTTAGCTTGGCAATTTTCTTTGAAATGCCCATTGTTCCCACAGTGGGTACACAGCCAATTATCGGGTACAGTAACATACTTGCTATGAGGGTTGTAAGGAGTTCTCTCCCTTTGAAACCCTATTCCCTGCCTGTTTCCACCATTGTTAACGTACATGGCAGTAATAGCATCCGAGGAACAGGTCCACTTAAGAGACTTTTCAAGGTCATTTTTTACTCTTTCCAAATCTGCTTGAAGTTGTCTAGTTTTCTCAAGTTCAGCACATAAACTGGTTTTTACAGCATTTAATTCGTTTTCTAGCCTGATATGTGCTTCACTAGCAACTCCTTTTCCTTTATCAAAATTCCCAGACCCACATTTTGCTATGAGTTCCTCTATTGTTTCCTTCAAATCTATAATCACAACTAAGAGGTCATCTCTTTCTTGCTCTAAGGCATCAATTTTTTTCACTAAGTCATTTTTTTCTTTACTGAAATTTTCAGTGGTTTCTTTTAGGTCAGCAGTTACTACCATCAAATCGTCTCTTTCATGTTCTACACTAGCAATTTTTTCAATTCGAACCATCTTTTCATTTTCCAGATTACTTATGGTTTCCTTCAAATCAACCACACAAACTACCAGGTCATCTCTAGTTTGTTCAGCATCTCCTAACTTTATGGTTAAGGCATCTTTATCATCTACAAGACTATGATAGGCATCAATTAACATATTTGCTAATGACATGAGTTTCTTAGGAGAGTAGGATGTCAGATTTCTTGGAACATCTCTGAAGTTTACCTCATCATTGTCATCATCTTCATCATTGTCTGATTGAGCCATCAAAGCAAATATTGAATCATATTCATTTGCTTCACTTTCAAATGCCATCATAGAAATATCACCTGCATCAGTTTCTTCTTCAGACTCACTGGAGGAATCTCCCCATGCTGCAAGAGCTTGCTTTACAACATTGTCAGCAGTATTCTTTCTTTTGAAGCGTTTGTCGGGAACCGGGTACCTCTTGGCTGCTTTATCAGAGTTGTACTTGAAGTGTTCTTGCTTTAGGAGAGGGAAATCCTTGATGAAATGCCCTGACTTTCCACATTTATGACAAAGGTCATAATTGTTTGGTTTGCTGGAACTGCCTCTCTTTGGTATCCCTCCATTCCTTCCGATCATTTTCTGAAACCTTCTGGTTAAGTAAGCCATGTCACTGTCCTCCTCACTTGAGTCATTGCTTTCAGCTTTGAGTACCAGGTTCTTTTCCTTCTTTGGTTTTCTTCTTTCACTGTCCTTCTTCTTCATTTCGTAGGTTATAAGATTTCCAACTAGCTTATCTATGGTTACCTCCTGCAAATCCTTTGCTTTAGTAATGGCATTCACTTTACTCTCTTATGAATTGGGAAAGACACTGAGAATTTTCCTCACGAGCTTATTCCTAGGAATAATTTCACCAAGCGAGTGTAGCTCATTTATGATGGAAGTGAATCTTGTGTGCATGTCTTGAATGGATTCATCGTCCTTCATTCTGAAGAGCTCATACTCAGTGGTGAGCATGTCAATCTTAGATTGCTTTACTTGAGTAGTTCCCTTATGTGCTGTTTGCAAGGCTTCCCATATTTCCTTGGCAGATTGACAGGCTAAGATCCCATTGTATTCATCAGGTCTTATGCCACAAACCAAAATTTTCTTGGCACGAAAGTTTTTCTCCACAGCTTTCCTATCTGCATCGTTGTATTCTTTCCTAGTTTTTGGCATCGTCACTGGAGGGTCTCCGACCTTTTTTTGTTGGGATATAAGGACCATCATAAATAACATCCCACAACTCAGAATCTTCTGCCATGATAAAGTCATGCATTCTTGTCTTCCACCACCCATAGTATTGCCCATTGAACCTGGGCGGTCTGTATGTAGACTGGCCCTCTTCGAAATTTGCATGTACAGTGCAGGCAGTCACTTTCCAGCTGTAGACAGTTGACTTCGTACTGCTGTTAGGGAAACACAACGGGATCAGGTCCCTGTGTTGATTCTTTATCTTCTGAAGTCATAACAATTCACATTAGCTCGAGTCAGTTAATTGAGTTGTGTACCAAGTGTGTCAGGTCTCTTATCTGGTTCTTTGATAGTAAGTTTGTTAGATCATCAAAACATAAAGTTAAGGTACTGTAAACCCATCAGTTTCCTATTTCACGGACCAGGTCCTCTTCCAGTAGTTGCTCTCTCAGCAAAGACTTTATTTCTCTAATGAGACTGAACCCTGGCCATGCAATTTTCCTTAAGGTGCCCATTGTTGCCACAGTGGGTACATAGCCAATTGTCGGGTACAGTAACATACTTGCTATGATGGTTGTTGGGAATCTTTTCCCTTTGAAACCCTATCCCCTGCATGTTTCCCCCGGAGTTGGTGTACATGGAAGTGATAGCATCCGAGGACCAGGTCCACTTAAGAGATTTCTCAAGATCACTCTTTACTTTCCCTAGTTCTTCATGAAGCTGTTTGTTTTTCTCAAGTTCAGCACACAGACTAGTCTTTACCAGGTTTAACTCATTTTCAAGCTTAATGTGTGCTTCACTTGCAACTTCTTTTCCCTTTTCAGAGTTTCCAAGCCTATTTGTAGTTTTAAAACCCTCAATTGTTTCTTTTAAATCTATTACCACCATTACTAGGTCAACTCTTTCACGCTCAATGATAGCAACTCTCTCAGTCAAGGTTTCCTTTTCTTTACTTACACACTTAATGGTTTCTTTTAAGTCTACCACAACCACCGTTAAATAATCTCGTTCATGTTCTCTAATAGAAATTTTCTCTTCTAAGGCAATCTTTTCTCTTTCCAGGTTCTTTATTGTTTCTTTTAAATCAATTACAACGACTACTATGTCATCTCTAGTTTGTTCAGCTTCCCCTAGTTCCATAGTTAAAGCATCTTTATCATTGATAAGACTATGGTAAGCATCAATCAGCACATTTGCTAATGACATAAGCTTTTTAGGAGAGTAAGATTTCAGATTTCTCAGAACATCCAGAAAGTTTACCTTATCGCCGTCGTCATCTTCATCGTCATCTGATTGAGCCATTAGAGCAAAGATTGAATCATACTCAGTTGTTTCATTTTCCACTGCCATCATTGAAGTGCCACCATGGTCGTCTTCTTCTTCAGATTCTCTGGAGGAGTCTCCCCATGCAGCAAGAGCTTGCTTTACAACGTTGTCAGCATCATTCTTTCTCTTGAAGCGTTTGTCAGGAACCCGGTTCCTCTTTGCTGCTTTGTCAAATTTGTTATTGTACTGATCTTGCTTTAGGAGGGGCAATCCTTGATGAAGTGTCTTGACTTGCCACATTTATGATAGAGGTCATAATTTCTGGGCTTGTTGGAGCTACCTCTTTTTGAAATGCCTCCATTCCGGCAAACTATTTTCTGGAACCTTTTTGTCAAGTAAGACATGTCCCCGTCTTCACCACTTGAGTCATTGTTGTTCGTCTTGAGGACCAGGTTCTTCTCTCTCTTAGGCTCTCTTCTTTCATTATCCTTCTTCTTCTTCTTCATTTCTTAGGCGTTCATGTTCCCAACAAGGTCATCCATGGTCAATGTCTACAAATCCTTAGCCTCTGTAATGGCGTTAACTTTGCTTTCCCAAGAACTGGGATTTTTCTAACAAGCTTGTTTCTTGGAATACTTTCACCAAGAGAGTGAAGCTCATTGATGATAGAGGTGAATCGAGTATGCATATCTTGGATGGATTCATCATCTTTCATTTTGAAGAGCTCATATTCGGTTGTGAGCATATCAATCTTGGATTGCTTCACCTGAGTTATTCCCTCGTGGGCTGTCTGAAGAGCCTCCCAGATCTCTTTTGCTGATTGACAAGATGATATCTTGTTATATTCATCAGGGCCAATACCACACACAAGAATTTTCTTTGCTCAAAAATTCTTTTCAATGGCCTTTCTATCAGCATCATTGAATTCTTTCCTTGTCTTTGGAATGGCTACAACTGGATCACCAAGGTCCTTTGTAGGAACAAAAGGTCCATCACATATTACATCCCATAACTCAGAGTCTTCAGCCATGATGAAGTCATGCATCCTAGTTTTCCACCACCCATAGTATTCACCATTGAACCTAGGAGGTCTGTATGTGTATTGGCCTTCTTCGAGGTTTGGAGGAGCAGCCATGAGGATCCTTTCTAGGTGTTAACTCGATAGAAAGAACCTACTCTGGTACCAATTGATAGAATATATGGGTCCACCAACTTCTAAAGAGAACCAGGTTCTCTATAGAGAACCAGGTTCTCTATCAGGTTCGACAATTACACACACACACAGAACAGAAGTTAAATGACCGGAGGAATTTCACGTGGAAAATTCCTAGCTCAACGAGATTAAAAACCACGACCTACCATTGTAGGATTTCAACTTCACTACTGAGCAACTTTTAGATTACAACCTATGCAATCTAGGAATTAAACTCTCAATCCCTCACTAACTTGTAATACACCTATTACAAGCCATTTTGCAATAACTCTATTATAAAGACTTTGAAACTTGACTAACTCTAGCCAAGACTTAAATACGCAGCTTTAAGGTTTACAAAGATGTTCCTTTAAAGTGCTTCTAAATAAGCTCATTAGGAATTACAATTTGAAGGGATATTACAAAGTTACAACTCAACTAAGGACACACAATAACTCAATGTGGGAACTGGTCCGTAGTTGCTTTGTTCTTTGTTCTTGAGGAAATCGAACCTTGCTAGCTGAATGGTCACGTGTGTGAGCTTGGGTAATATTTCCAAGTGTTCAAGTCGGTTCTTTTACCTCCCTTGAATGAATATATGCATGTATGACCTCACCAAGAATGATGCAATAAAGGTAGCTAAGAAGTCTTTTCTGGAAAGTTGACTGCAGCATTGTTCTGCACAGTGGTGTGTGCAGGCAGCAACTTTCCAGCTGCAAAGTTGACTTCGTACGGTCTCCTCGGGAACTGATAGGCACCTGGTCCCTCAGTTTTTCCTTCTACCTAGAGAAGATGAATCATATTCCACGCTGAGTCCCAACCTGGAGTCTTGTGAACTTGAGATCTTGTGAATATGTAACAGGTTCCTTATCTTGTTCTGAATTGTAAGTTTGTTAGATCATCAAAACATAAAGCAAAGTACTTATAATCGAAGTACATGTAACCTATCAAATGGGCACATCGCTAATCATTGCAGGTTTAGAATTAGAGGAGAAAAAGCCTCTGAAAATTCCAATAATCCCTCATGTTCTACTGTGGAAAACTCGGTCATACCTCTAACCACTGCAGGTTTAAGAACAACAAGAGATGGGTCTGGCGACCCAAGCCCTCTAGTCAAGCTAATACTTAGAACACTAACCATTCAGGACCCAAGCAAGATTTGGTACCTATAAACAAGTAATTTTCTTTTTTGCAGGAACAACGCAAGAAGAATAGAAAACGGAAATGGTATCTTGATAGTGCATCTTCCAGACATATGATTGGTGACAAACAACTATTCAAGACGGTCACCAAATTAGATGGAGGAACTGTCACGTTTGGAGACAACTCAAAAGGGAATGTAATTGGAGTTGGAAGAGTTCCTCTCAGCTCAGCATGTCATGTAGACGAAGTACGCCTGGTTGATGAACTTGGTTAAAACCTTCTGTATACGGCAAAATTGGAGGGCCCAATTTCCCGTCTTTTAAGCATCTCGGAAGATCGACTCAAAGCCTCGAGGCTGCAAAGATGCGCTCGAGTCTTCTCCCTCGGGGCCAATCGGCACCCGGCCTCGGGAGGATATTGATCGGGGCTAAAGCAGAAGTAGGAGTTCCCAAGACACGGCTAAATCTATCACGGCTAAGTCTGGCAAAGTATAGCCAGGCTACTCTGAGCCCTACTCGAGGCGTCATTTCAGCCGTCCCATCTCCACACCTTTACAGCTAATGTGTGCCTTACAGTATAAACTTCTCCCCTTCTATATAAAAGGGATTCTAACTATTTTGTAGAGGACTGATGTTGCTCCAAAAACTCTACATGAAATATATGATAACTCTATCTTTCTCTCTAAGATACTCTCTCGACACTGTTGTTCTATCCTATTATTTTCATACTTGTTTCATATTCATTGCTTGTTTATTGCTTATCATTGGCTATAAAGAGCCTCCTTTAATATTATTGCATCTGTTAGTCCTTCCCCGATTTCCCCCGATAGCTCGAGCCCGAGCTCGAGACTCGACCTCGAGGCCCCAAATCGACCAGCTCGAGGCCCCGAACGGCTATCTCTCGGTTTCGATTACTGCTTTATTTTAGCTCGTGTCTCTCCCTCAAACTACGCACTCACAGCATCAACTGCTCCACGACTAGCATAAAAACAGATCACGTATTTTTAGAGTCCGATCAACAAATTTAATTGTTATTACCATTTTCACGGTAAACAGTTTGGCGCCCACCGTGGGGCTAAAAATAATAGTGATTATTTTCTTGCTAGTTTCGTCACCTAACGCAAGTTATCTTTCACACTTCTTCTTGTCCAAGATCTTCGGTTGCAGGTCAAAATGTCTGGCTCGGTGAACAGAGTTGAGAACCTCGAAAACCACAGAGAAAATGGTGTAGCAGTTCCGATCGTCGGCGCGCCACCACTGAACCCCGATGACACACCTGGACCGACTCCAGCGGACGTGGGTTCACAAGACGCACAGTAGGTCAACGAAACCTCATGTACCAACAGAAGCGTACAACAAGACGACCAACAGGAAGCCCAAAAAACCCCAGCTCGGGAAGAACAGGAAGTTAGCCTTCATGCTGTATTTGAAATGTTGCAGGCACAACAACTGGCTATCGCTCGGCTGCAAAGCCATCCAAAAAGTCCCAGCACCGTAGCACCAGGAGCAACTCCCCCGGCCGAACAGGTACCGGAGAGACTGAGCAATAATGGTTCGACGACCGATCCTGCTATCGTAAAAGTGCTCGAGGATCTTTCTAGAAGGATTGAGTCGGGCGAGAAGATGATAGCCGCCAACGACAAGAAAGTCGAAACTTATAACTCCAGGGTCGATCAAATCCCGGGCGCGCCCCCGGTCCTGAAAGGCGTAGACTCGAGGAAGTTCGTGTAGAGGCCGTTCCCGGAGGAAGCGGCTCCGAAACCCATCCCAAAGAAGTTCAGAATGCCGGAACTCCCGAAGTATAACGGGACCTCAGACCCCAACGAGCACGTCACTGCCTATACGTGCGCAGTAAAAGGCAACGACATAAAAGACGACGAGATCGAGTCCGTCTTACTGAAGAAGTTCAGGGAAACACTCTCAAACGGGGCCATGATGTGGTACCATAATCTAGCTCCCAACTTCATAGACTCATTTGCCATGCTGGCGGACTCCTTCATAAAGGCACACGCCGGTGCCATCAAAGTAGCAACGAGGAAGTCCGACGTATTCAAAATCAGGCAAAGGCAGAACGAAATGCTGCGAGAGTTCGTGTCTCGCTTTCAAATGGAACATATGGAACTGCCCCCGGTCTCCGACGACTGGGCGGTACAGGCCTTCACTCAGGGCCTGAACGAGCGGAGTTCTGTGGCCTCGCGGCAGCTAAAAGAAAATTTGATCGAGTATCCTGCCGTAACCTGGTCTGATGTCCATAACCGATACCAGTCAAAGATCAGGGTCGAGGATGATCAATTGGGAGCCCTTTCGGGCTCAGTATACCCAAATAGGCTCTTAGAAAAAGAGTCAAAGCCGAACAAAGAAAGGTATCATCCATACACCGAAGACAGGAGGAACGCCCCGAGACGCAATCCACCTTGCAATGACCGACCGATCAATCGAGGGCAGAACCCCCGAAGGTTCATTAACAGAACCAGATTCGATGGAAACACAGGGCCAACAGGGGCACCACGCCTATCGAAGTATAACTTCAACATTGACATTTCAGACATCGTGTTCGCCATCGGCAAAATCAAGGATACCAGATGGCCCTGGCCTGTACAGTCGGATCCTTTCCAAAGGAATCATAACTTACTATGCGAATTTCACAACACGCATGGCCACAAGACCGAGGATTGTCGCCAGCTGCGAGAAGAAGTGGCCAGGTTACTCAACAACGATCATCTCAGAGAATTCTTGAGTGACCGAGCAAAGAATCAGTTCCGAGGAAGGGAGACAGCCAAGAAGAATGAAGTAAACGAGCCATGACACGTTATTCACATGATATTAGGAGGGATCGACGCTCCTCAAGAACCCGTGATGAGAAGGACAAAAATTTCCATCACCAGAGATAAGCGAACCCGGGGATACGTACCTGAAGATGCCTCACATTCAGCGAGGAGGACTTCGAGACCCTGTCTCAACTTCATAACGACGCACTGGTAATCTCTTTCCTCGTAAATACATTTCAGATAAAACGTGTACTCGTGGACCCAGATAGCTCGGCCAACATTATCAGGTCGAAGGTAGTGGAGCAGCTCGGACTACTAGACCAAATTGTGCGCACCACTCGGGTCCTCAACGGATTTAACATGGTAAGCGAGACAAAAAAGGGAGATATCACTCTCCCGGTCAGCGTGGCCGGCGCGACTCAAGACATCAAATTCCATGTCATCGAAGGAGACATGAGGTACAACGCCTTGTTCGGGCGACCGTGGATACACTGCATGAGAGCGGTACCGTCCACCCTTCACCAGATAATGAAATTCCCAACAAAAGACGGGATTAAAACCGTCCACGGGGAGCAACACGCAGCAAGGGAAATGTTCGCAGTGCACGACGCTGCACCGGCGCCAATATCTCCACTCTCAAGAGAGCCTAAGGACAATCAAACTACATCCTCGGCTAAGCCCGACTGAACACAGCGGAGGACCGTACTGAGTCCTCGCCGCAAACAATAGAGGCGTACCAGACCTCGGAACGTCGCCAAACGCATCCCGCGATAAGGTATAACCATCTCCCTTTTCAGTTTATATTTCGCACTAATCCTTTTACACAGGCATTCAATCAAAGCGGTCAGATACACACGCCCAGCCCGAAGACCCTTAGGTTTTAAAGATATTCGTTACACTCTTTTCCTTCAACCGATCTTTTTATCCCGAAGATGGTTTTGCCGGCAAGGTTTTTAACGATGCAACACCTATATGCTACCTAAGGGGAATCCAACAGATCCTCAAGGCTTCTTTTGCTATCAACCACGAGCGCCGATGGACACCCTTTAGGAAGGTCGTCCGCTCAGAAAAGCCGAGAAATGCCAAATAGGATCCCGATGAGAAATACCAAACGGTCGAATGAAGCGTGTCCGTACAACCACGCCCCGATGGCAGAGGCACATGTATCAGTGTCAAATAATCAAAGAATGCTTTTTGCCAACATGATTCATGCTCCAAGGAAAACCCAAGGTTTTTCGCCAGAACAATTTCTCCATCAGAAAACGTCCCGAATACTCGGAGACTAGCGTCGATAACTCGGCACTCACATGACCACAGGGTCGAAGCTCCAGGATAATAAGCCCTCAGCAAGGCAGCACGAAAATCATTAACTATCTCCAAAAAGAAAGCGTCACGAATACTCGGAGACTGGCACCGAAAAACTCCTCATACGCACGACCTCAGGGTCGGAATCTCCAAAGTCGTAAGCCCTCAATGAGGCAATCCCGAGCTCACGAGTAACGGCTCTCAAGCTAAAACAAACTCGATGACTCGGAGACTATCGCCAATCGCCATTCAGCAATAAACCCGAGGCCATAAGACCCCGAGCGGGCAGACTCGGTCTTGTAAGACTTGCACAAAGCAACAACACGAACTGTAAGACCTTCAAGCAAGGCATGAATCATACTTGCATCAAGTATCAGCAAAAACTGTAAGACCTCAAAAGGCATGAAAAGTTTTGTAAGACTGATGACGTCCAAATCCACTACTAAAAAGTAAATGGACACGGTCGCATGCAATATAATTTACCCATCTATGAGTCGGGGTCGAATCCTACAGAGAACAATGTGTAGGCGATTAGGAATGTAAGAAAATTATCACTTATCGTGCAAATGTAAACTAACCTAGAAAGCAAGTAAAATGATCAATGACTACAAGTATGGTTGCATCGGGAATTACACTCAAGTAACGATCCAATGTATTTCATGATTTTACAAATATGAGCGAGTTTATGTTAATTAGCCACGGATAATAATTCTTAATTAGCTTCTTCCGAAGACTAACAAGACTTCCTAATTGAATTATCCCTAAAACAATTAAGAGATTAAGCACACCCGGAATGGCTACAAGTAGTTCGATCCTATCCCTATGTAGAATATATAAAATGAGGGTTAACACCTCAAGTTCTTGTTAATTAATCTTTCCCAACCCCAAATTATCTTTTCCAAAATTAATTCGGAGTTAATGGGCGAGTCCTAGGGTTAGCTAATCCCTTTGGAAACATTAAAGAACAAGAATAATTAAAATAACAATAACCCACTTCATAAAAGAATAAAAATTATTCAATACATAAGCACAACAAGGTATTTAATCCACACTTTAAATATGAGTATTTCCATAAACAAGTTTCAAGTGTTGGAAATAAATACTACACACTTAAATATTCAATACAAAGCAAGGAAATGAAGAAATAAACATAAATGGGTAAGAAATCCTTAACCACAAGCTTGAAATCTCCAAGACCCAAGTGTGTGTGCAAAACCCTAGCTTCAATACTTGTTCTTCTCTAGTCTATGCTACTGAAAATAAGCCAAAGATATCCCAAAGATGTGTTTGGTCGTGTATAAAAATGGTTTGGGGATAAAAAAATGTGAAATTCCATATTTGCCCAGGCCTGAAGCTCGATTTTCGCAATTGCGACCAAAGGTTTGCAATTCCCAACTTTTCATGTGCTGCTTCACTTCGCATTTGCGATGCTATCTTCGCATTTGCGAAGATTGACTTGTTCGGTTGACTTTGCATTTGTGAAGTCCTCTTCGCAATTGCGATTGCTGGCTTATCCCATTGACTTCGCTTTTGTGAAGGACTCTTCGCGAAGTTTGACTTTCCCAGTTGACTTCGCATTTGCGAAGGGCTCTTCGTATTTGCGAAGACTGCATGATTTTCCTTCCTTCGCATTTCCCTAGAGTCGATCGCAAATGCGATCCCTGAGTGCATTGCCCATATTTTTCTCTCTTTTTAGCTTCTTTTGACTTGTTTTCACTTGATTTCTTCACCATTACTTCTAAATCACATTCACCCTGTAAAATAGAAGTAAATGACATTAAATACATGATTTTATCACTTAAACATAGCAAAAGTATAGGTTTAAAGACAAGATAAGTTGGTAAAATACCAACTTATCACACCCCCAAACTTAAACTATTGCTTGTCCTCAAGCAATGAAAGCGAAAAAATCTCTTTCCAAGTATTTAACTCAACATTATATCCTTATCATGCCAAGCCAAAAAGGTCTACTTTTAAGCACAAATGCATGACTTCGATTGGTACCATCAATTACTCCAAAGCATATGAATTATCAAGCACTTCTCATGAACTTCATTATACTTCAAGTGCTCAAACACTAATACAAATCAAAGTGGCAATCAAGTCATGACATTAAAGCTTCAAAATTTGCCTCTCCATCACAAACAACTTTCTTTGGTCATTCTTTCCAATTGAAAATGGGATTAAATTCACAACTCAAATCTCATGTGCCCTCACATTTAAGATAGGATCCCACACTCATAAACCTTAGTTCAAAACCAAAATGGGATATCAAATGGAAAGAATTAACTCTCTCTCTCTCAAAAAGATGTTCAAATGCATACATGTAGTACCATAGGCTTGCCCTTCATGTATTCCTCCACTAAGGTAGACAACTTGGTTCAAAATCAATTAGGACTTAAAGGGTTGTAGTTTAGGCTTTTGGTTAAGGTAGGGCACAATTTTGGTTAGAGTGACTCAAAACCTCCCCAAGCACTACAATATTTACAATTAAAGTCCAGTTCCTTCAAAAACATTTTCCATCCTTTCTTCACTTTTCATTCCACACCTAGTCTTCCCTGTATTCACGACTTTTTATCATTTTATTCTATATACCCCTTTTTTTCTTTTTTTTTTCTTTCCATTTCAAAATCAAGGAAGATTTCATGTATATTTTTTTCTACCTTCCACCTTTTCAAACAACTTCCATATCACAACTTTTCCAACCTTCACCCCCAAACTTAGGCTTTTAGCCTATGTTTGCACTTTCAAAGTACTTAGGGAGGTACGGTGCTACAAGCTAGATCAATTAAGAACAAAGGATTTAAGCTTGTAATATGGTTGCCAAAGAATAAGGTTAAAGGCTCAAAATGGGTTGACTAGGGAACATATTCAAGGGTAGGAATTTTAAGGCATACTAGCGGTCCAAGAAAGGCCTAATATCATTTTTCGAGCCAAGTTAGTCTATGATTTCGCCTTGAAGCACATTCCGGGCAAGTTCTAGACTACAAGTAATGCAAAAGAACTCACAAATAATCTCACCACACATGGCACATGAACATTCAAGTGGAATACAAGTCTAAAATCCAATTGAAACCAGTGACTCAAAGAGGTTGCATGTAGCATATGAAGCTATTTAGTGAATCAAAGAGCCAAAATTTGAGTCTAATAGTCATGACATTTCTACTTCACTTATTTTTTTCTTTTTTTTTCAACAATCAAAAATCCATATGGCGAGGTTTAACTCATGTTGGTACCAAGCAAGTCACAACTTGGTCAATGGGCACAAATCTCAACTCAAACCATTTATTTTCTTAAGTTAACAAAAGCTAATTCTAACAACAAGACTAATTCCCTTAAGAAAGTTGTCAATCTATCCATCATCGGGAAAAGTCGACAAAAAATTTCTACAATTACCCGGTTCAAGAAGAAAATTGGCATCCTTGGAAAAAGAACCGTGGTATCAAGAAAACCAAGGATATCGCCACTAACATAAAGCATACTAAATAAAAAAAATTAAAAAGCTAATAAACATCAAGTAACTAAACATACTAATATCAACATACTAATATAACACATGACATATAAATATACTAATAACAAAATGAAAACAAACACAGTACCAATCTGCCGTATATCCACAATTATATTAAAACAACAGTTATACAAGAAGCCACCCCCAACTAAAGATGTTGCAATGTCCCCAATGCAACAAAACATAATAGAGTAGAAAATGGTGGAAAGTGCTCCCTGGGTACTGCATCAACTGCTCTCCTCGCTGTCTGAGTCAGAATCATCCTCCGAGTAATGTGAACCACAAAATGTGCTCAGCTTTTGCATCATCTTGGACAGCAGCTTGCTTTTCTTCTTTTCATGCTCCTTGAACTTTCTCTGCCTCTTTTCAATCTTTCCTTGCCGGCGACTCATGTTCTTCAATGTGGTGTTAATGTCCTCCATCTTGTTCGTGATATCTTTTTGCTCTTTGACCACATCCGCCATGGATGGTGGGGCAGCAGCTCCAGTAGATGTGCTAGCCCCAGGTGGGCTAGTAGGAAGACCAACTATAAGCTGCCTAACATGCGCATCTACTCCATATATCTGGCTGGACAAGTGGCGCATAGTGTGAGGACCGGACTGGAGTGGTCCCATGGGGTCAAAGGATCCGACGGGATCAGTGGTGGTCTCGGAGAACTGCCCAAATGAAGAGGAATCAACATCAATGCGCCTCTTTTTCTGTTTATCACTGGGCCCCCTTTTCAGCAAGGGATGGATCATCGGCTTTCCTGGACCTTTCTCAACATCATTGGGGCGCTTAAGCACCCCAGCATCATAGCAAAGTCTAGTGATCAAGGATGGAAAGAACAGGCTCTTGGACCGCCCATGAAGATTACATACCTTGAAAATGGAGATGAAAATTTGCAAGAACTTGAAGATTTTAGACACTTTGAAATTTTTGGTGCTTAAGGGGTCAGAGGTCTGTTTCTTGGGCAGAGGAGGGGTTAATTTCATTTTCAGTAGCCCTTTTGTTATTTTATCTCACCTGATCTACGCGTTCGCGGTAGCTGTACGCGTACGCGAAGGGTAGTTATTGCTGATGGCCGCGAACGCGGGAACTGTTCAAGTGAACGCGATGGTTAAGATTTGCTAAACCTTCGCGAACGCGTTGTACCCCCGCGGACGCGTAGAGCAAGTTTTTCCTGCACTGGAACAGTTCTGGCAACTACTGGTTTTGGCTCTCCGGAACACTCCGACCTGCTCAAATCAACTCCAAAAATTCTCAAACTTGGAAGATTAGTTACAAATAATATTCTAAGCTATCCTAAGAAAGAAAATTTCAAAAATGACCAAAAATCTTGAAAAACGATGGGTTGCCTCCCACCAAGCGCCGCATTTAACGCCGTGGCACGACGCAAACAACTTTACCACTTTTCTCGCCACTTGGATGATATGAACTGGGCACCTAGCTTGGAATCAAGCTTGTGACCACGAGCGATGGGGGGTGGTAAGTTGATGATCAAGCCAATCCTTAATTTCTTCATTTTGCACTTCTTGGCTCTCATGTGAGGAATGTCATTTTGTTTTCTTGTTTCCTCAAACTGTAAAATGTATGGTATGAGTTTTTCCTCCTCGCAATCCTCCATTGATTCGTGTAGTTCAACTTCCATATCACCACACAATTCCAATGTTGAAAAATGCTTGGAATGTGATTTCAAACCTTCACTTTGCAATTTTTCTATTTTGACATCCTCTTCTTCCCCCGGACTAGAGTCGATCTCAACCGAATTTTTATTTACACCGGTCGACTCTAATTCCATATTTTTCTTGGCATCACTAACACTCATGAAGTCGGTTGGCGGATGTTCAATTCTTGACTCCTCAAAGTAGAGCTCACTTTCTTCCTCGGAATTGGACTCTTCTTGGCTTTCTTCCACACTTTCAAGTTGGTGGGCATAGTGAGCCTCAACCAATATTTGCATTTGATCCTCCAAAGTGCGGATATGTTCATCATTGTAATTCAAGCCTTGTTTCAAGTCCTCGAGTGCAATGTTATGCTTCTCCTCATTTTCAAGAATGGTTTCCAACATGAGCATCATTTTCTCGTTGTGAGCATTTGAGAGTTCTTCTTGGTTTTGATGAAGTGCCAAGGAAGGATTTTCAATTTCAATCTCCAAGGAAGGTTCTTGGATAACATTCACTTCCGAGGCTTTTTGAATCCTTTAGAATTCGATCATCTCATCCATTTGTGAGTGCAACCTTTCAAGTGCTAAGTCATTTTGGAGACTATTCTCCAAAAGCTCCTCCAAGGCATTTTGCTCCTTGTTTCCTTTGTCAAGTAAACACTCCAACATAAGCTTGAACTCTCCACTTTGGCCATGCTCAACTTCTTCAACTTCCATAGCCCTATAACTTTCATCACAAAAAGTAGAATCATCATAGTAGGGGCTTGGGGAAGGGAAGGACAAATAAGCACAATCATCCCAATGACCATTTTGAAAACCACACTTATCACAAATACTCCACTCATAGGGTTGAGATTGTGCGCACAATCCACCCCCGGGAGAATTTAAATAATTTTGCCACGAGTGTGGTCCTCCACAATAAGGACAAGGGTCATCAAAATATGAACAACTACCATCCGACCAATTTTCATTATATGGTGCCATTTTTCAAAAATATGAAGATAAACATGAAACAAACAAGAAGAATAGACCAAGGTAAGAAAATTTTAATTACACAAATATTCACAAGTTTGGACCAAAGCACTTTCACTTATTTCTCAAACAACCTAAATTACGCCAAATTGTTCCCCGGCAACGGCGCCAATTTTGGTGACGTCCAAATCCACTACTAAAAGTAATAGACACGGTCGCATGCAATATAATTTACCCAACTATGAGTCGGGGTCGAATCCCACAGAGAACAATGTGTAGGCGATTAGGAATGTAAGAAAATTATCGCTTATCGTGCAGTGCCAAACAATAAGAATTTGGTTTTGAAAATGTTTTATACCTAAATGTGGAAATGTAAACTAACCTAGAAAGCAAGTAAAATGATCAATGGCTACAACTATGGTTGCATCGGGAACTACACTCAAGTAACGATCCAATGTATTTCATGATTTTACAAATATGAGCGAGTTTATGTTAATTAGCCACGGATAATAATTCTTAATTAGCTTCTTCCGAAGACTAACAAGACTTCCTAATTGAATTATCCCTAAAACAATTAGAAGATTAAGCACACCCGGAACGGCTACAAGTAGTTCAATCCTATCCCTAGGTAGAATCTATAAAATGAGGGTTAATGCCTCAAGTTCTTGTTAATTAATCTTTCCCAACCCCAAATTATCTTTTCCAAAATTAATTCGGAGTTAATGGGCGAGTCCTAGGGTTAGCTAATCCCTTTGGAAACATTAAAGAACAAGAATAATTAAAATAACAATAACTCACTTCATAAATAAATAAAAATCATTCAATACATAAGCACAACAAGGTATTTAATCCACACTTTAAACATGAATATTTCCATAAACAAGATTTAAGTGTTGAATAAAATACTACACACTTAGATATACAATACAAAGCAAGGAAATGAAGAAAGCAACATAAATGTGTAAGAAATTCTCAACCAAAAGCTTCAATCTTCAAGACCAAAGTGTGTGTGCAAAACCCTAGCTTCCAAAACTTGTTCTCTCTAGCCCTAAGAACTGAAAATAAGCCAAAGATATGCCAAAGATATCTAAAATATCTGTTTGGACGAGTATAAAAATAGTTTGGGGATAAAAAATGTGAAATTCCAGAATTGCCCAGGCCTGAAGCTCGATCTTCGCAATTGCGAACAAAAGTTCGCAATTCCCAACCTTTGCTAGACTGCTCATGTTCGCATTTGCGATGGGACCTTCGCATTTGCGAAGGTTGACTGTTTCAGTTGACTTCGCATTTGCGAAGTCCTCTTCGCATTTGCGAAGACTGACTTTCTCAGTTGACTTCGAATTTGCGAAGTGTCCTTCGCAATTGCGAACACTGCCTGCTTTGACATACTTCGCATTTCCCAAGCATCTAGTCGCAATTGCGACCTATCTAGGCATTGCCCAGATTTTTCTTCTTCTAAGCTTCTTTTTGACTTGTTTTCACTTGGTTTCTTCACCATTACTTCTAAATCACATAAACCCTGTAAAATAGAAGTAAATGACATTAAACACACGATTTTATCCCTCAAACATAGCAAAAATATAGGTTTAAAGAAAAGATAAGTTAGTAAAATACTAACATATCAAGTTCCAATTGCCATCCTAGACCGACAAGTCCACAAGTTACGAAATAAGGAGGTAACCTCCATGAAAGTTTTGTGGAGAAGCAAGAACATGGAAGAGATAACGTGGGAAGCGGAGGAAGAAATGAAGTCTAAATACTCCCACTTATTTCAAACTGAAGATATGGCCCGAGATGGGATACATCAGCACAGTAGGTCATCAAGTAAGCCCTTATTCTTGACCTTAAGTATTTATGATTGACGACCGTTTGAGGCCAAGCGTTGCTATTTATAGACATTGGCCATGTGTGGCATGTATAGTATGTTTTCTAGATGCGTGCAGGTTGGATTTAGTCTAGTGTACGGAGGAGACTCTAGAAATTTTTTCTCAAGTCTCTAAGAGTATACATTCGAGGACGAATGTTCCTAGGTAGGGGGGGAGGGGATGATGTTACACCCCATACTTTCGTACGTAAAAGTGCGTCGTAAGCAAACTAATGCAAGACCAAAAATGAGATCTTATTTGGAAGTATATAAAGTAAGTTATCATGCTAGCTCAGAGGTTACAAACATTGAAGATCATGAACAACAAGTACAAAGAAGGTTGGAAGGTTCATAAGCTAAAGAAATTGAAGAAAATAGTATTTCGTCGAAAGTCGACAAGTTTGGAATGTTATAACCTGTTTGGGTGAGACTAGGTTCTTAACATAATAAGAGGGTTATGCTATGATTTATTTTAGTTTTATGATAATCATGTGTTAATTTTGAGGTCAAGCGAGTTGTGGAACAAAGTCGATGAAAGTCATCACATGTCACGTTCATATATTTTACTGAAACTTGGGTCAAATATAACTGCGATTTTATCCCAATATACTTAGAGTTATGGGGTTTTCAACCCATAAAATTAAAGATATATGAGTCTATTTTCTAACTCATTATACCGTTTATCAATACGATATCAGAGTAGAGAGATACACGCAGTTTTGTGAGACAACGCAGGCTGCTAGATGACAAGTAGGAGTGTTCACCTACTTGCTTAAATGAGAGTATTATATGTCCCAAAATGGGCCAGTTCGGGTCGTCCAAAGAGAATTTTTAAAGTTCTATTCCCTTCATATAATACACTGATAATACGACACAATAACCAGACCTAAACCCTTGCAAACATCATGCCAAAATTGCCCACAAACGTTAATTGATTTTCTCTCCTTTTCATGTTCTAGTTGGAGGTAAAACCTAGAGTTTGAAGAACCAAGATAGGAGCTGAGTTATTCAACAAATAAGGTAAGTTTAATGCTCTCTTTCATCCACTTTTTCTGCTGGAGATGTATGAAAGTTCGTTCTATAATTGTAAGAACTCACGGGACGGTGATCGAAAGCCTTGAGTTTGAGTTATTCACTTGTAGCGGACATTTTTGTGTTGCAGTTGGATTGCGTATTTTTCTAATTTCTTATGGAGTTTTTGAGGAGAAAGGGTGTGGAGAAAAACCACATAAATTCAGGGTGGTGGGTTGGTCGTTCGTCATAACATTTTCGGGTTGTTTGACACTACTACGGTGGTCGTTTTGTGTATGAAGAAATTGGAGTGTGTTGGGCTGATTTGTATTATTTTTTGGTGTTTATAAGGTTGGAAAATAATGTATATATGTTATTGTTGTGTTGTTGTGTTGTTGTGTTGTTGGTGTTATCTTCAATTTGGAGGAAGTAAGGATTATAGGGGAGATGCTGCCCGTTTTAATACAAAATAAGCTTGTCGTTCGTTGTGCGATAGTGGTACCTTTCATAACTTAATGATTATATTATTATCGTTGTTGTAGATTTAGAAGCAAAGAGGCGAGTTCAACTTGGTGATTGAATAGATTGTGATAAGGTATGTTAAGGCTAAACCTTTCTTCATTTTGTCATGATCCCGTAACTACATAAGTTTGATAACGAGGCATAAAGAGAAGTTCGTATTCCTAAAATTATGCAAATTATCCTAGTCTCATAAGTTATAGTATTCTCCCTTATCGGGGCTTTATATTCAGTTAAGTATTGTCTTCTTCCAGTCAAGAGAGCAGAGCGTCGTATTGACGTCCCTTTTCAGGGGACGCTGCATTTCATGCATGCAGGTTCAGATAAACAGATGGGTAGACCTCCTCAGTAGGTGTTGCCTAAGTTCAACTTGATCAGTAAGCTCCACGTCCTTCGAAGTTATCGAGTCTAGGGTTTTGTGCACATATTGTGTATATATGTATATATGTCATGGGTAGGTCAGGGCCCTATTCCGATCACAGTACATCCACCAGTAGAGACTTGTAGACATATCCTATCAGTTAGTGCAGTATGTTGGACTTGTAGGCCTTATATGTATATTTTGTTGGTTTGTCAGCTGTAGTAGTTATGACGGCCTTGTCGGCGCAGCTTTATATTGATGTTTAGTCAAAGCTAGTTTCCATTCAGTTTTATTTTTTGCTTCACAAATTGTCTTGTAATGTGGTCCCATGGCCGAAGTATGACATTGTATGTTCAGAGTCCCTCAGTCGCAAGTTGGTACGCTAGCTTAAGTGAGGCACCTGGTGCCGGTCTTGCCCCCCCATGTTCGGGGTGTGACATGAGATTTTGATGATTAACAAAGTTTATTCAGATGCAGTGTTCAAAGAGTTAGGTCCTCAACGTTGCTGCTTAACTGCTCTAAGAACCATCTCCTAGGGGTATAGAACCAGCTCCTAATGGTCGATGATTGTGCGTCTTTGCAAGACATCAACTTTATCTCAAAGTTACTCGAGTCCGAGTTTGGCGGAAGAAGGCTGCTACATATGACAAGAGTTGTTGCCCAAGAAGATACGAAAAAATAAGTGAGAGACAAGAGTCCCAAGACTTGTGGAGTCCTTGGAAATATAAAAGTCCTATCAAACGAGAAGCTGACTATGCATAGGACTCCTAGAAGATCTTGGAGTCCAGGCATTTAAATACTATCCACTTATACTGCTGATGATATCCTTTCACACATCAACCGAAAAACTACATTTTACACACTGTAGTCGAGTTCCAGTGTTGTGTTCTTCTTGAGTCAGTCTAGTGAATGTGTTTTAGGAAATCGAGTTGTAATCAAAGTATCACAAACAATTAGTGAGTTGGAGTGAGTGTTTGCTTTACAGGTTAGAGTAACCTGTAAATCAAATAGTCGTAGTAGGAGTACCGGAGAGTATTAAATTACAATCTTGTAATCGATACATTTTGGCTCATTGTTCTAGTGGAGTTGAAGTTGAAAATCTTACGCAGTAGGTCGTGGTTTTTGTATCTTATGAGCCAGTTGATTTTTCACGTAAAATCGTTGTGTTTACTTTACTGCTTATTTTACTTCACATTTAAGGAATACAGTAAAGAACCAAGTTCTTTAGTAATTTATAACGACACTCAAATTAACATTCTCGAAATAAGGATTGTTTTAGCATAATGGTAAAAGTGATTCAAAAATTACTCTAGGTTGTATATTTGAATATCGTTTTGTTAAAATTTCTGGATTCGTAAATGCATGCGACTTCTTGCAATTTGCATACTCAGATTTCTCAAATTGGCAGCAACATAATGTCAAAATTAAATTTTGCATGTATTGAATGTGTAGCTTTCAATATCCAAGTAAAATAATGAGATGATTGAATTTCAAACCTTGTTCAGAAATCTCTAGTCAAATTAGGAGCAAATTAGGTGTAAATAAAGAGATCTTTGAGTACAACGTAACCCATTAACTTTTCTTGTCTAGCAGAATCAGCGCCTGCAACCCAAGCTTTGGCAGTTTACTGCTAGTTGGTGACAGAAAGCCAAAATCTGAGAAACCCACGTGCAAGCCTTAGATTATACAGTTGTACTATATTATGACAAAAAGACCTGATCTCTACCTGTCCTGACCTGTATTTTTATGAGATATTAACAAGCCGGCCGGATTTAATGGCTAGTTTCCTCAGCCGATATACATCGATTATAATCTGATTATTATACAAGAACCATACATATATATACATCCGTTGCTATTTTTATTTTAAGCGGTTAGGTGGTTGGCTATTTAGGTTAATTCTTCTATTTATAATAGAGATCTAAAAGCCCTTAAAGTCTGAATCGCCCAATCGTGATTTTCGGTTAAGGCTAGCCAACAAATCAAATCAGTAATGATACCCGTCATTAGAGGTGAATCCATAATATAACTTTATGGTTTTTACCTTTAAGGTTCTTAACATTGAACTCATTATATTTCTATAATTAGTTTTTGTAATTTTAGTGAGTTTTTATACATAAATTTTTTTTTCCGCGTCGAAAGCATTAGATACGGATGAACTATTACGTCTAAATTATAAGTCCACAGATTGAATCAACAGATGAGTCATTGCCGAACCCGTCTAACTTGACCCACGTGAATAACCTGGATAGTGAATTTGTTCTCCTTGGGCGAGAAAATACAACTAGACTTTTGCAAGCATGTTGCTCACTGTAAAACTGGCAGACCTTGTTATTGCTGTTTAATCATGGGCAGAACTGATTGCTATTATACAATGCAACTTTTAGAGCAAGGATGTCCCAAATTTCCCCCTCCAACTCCCAAACATCAGATCAAAATTTCCCCATGATCTCATGGCATATATACTTGGCTCGATAAATTTATAGCAAAAATAATATTTTGTTAAACATGTATAGGAGTAATTTTAAACTTAAAGGAAAATTCAGATCCTTGTACGTGAGCTTCTGTCTCAGTAGCAAAGCTATCTATTTATCATTTGATACGTTCAGTTATTCCATTCCATTCATGTCTTTTAACTTCTTTAAATAATAGTAGCTCTAAACGTTAAACCGTGATGAAGAACATAAACAAGAAAAGAGAATTTCTCTACTCCGCTCGTATCTTTCATTGATTATTTTGTATAACACTACTTAAGTTTGATTTTAACATTCTCGGTTTCTTATCATTGTAAGTATGATGGAGGATCGTCGGCTTAAATATATGATTTAACAGATAATATAGGTGCAAACACAAAAGTCTAAAGTAAATGCGACCAAATACGCTTGAACGGTATTTTGGTGGTCGCTTTAGTATACCGACCAAAGTTGGCCGGAAATTATCGGCCAACGTTGGTCGGTAAATTAAATTTAAAAAAAAATATTGCAAAAAAAAAAAAACCGGGGTGTGTACTGTGGCAGGATACTATTCTACTACTAGACCATTGGTGCATTTTGTTTTAAGATTGTCTTTTTTTTTTTCTAATTTATACTCTTTAATTGTATTTTCGAACGAAAAAAACCGACCAAAGTTGTCGGTTTTATTAAAAAATAAAATTACCAACCAAAGCTGGTCGGTTTTTTAAAATGACCGGCCGAATTTACCGACCAAAGTTGGTCGGTTTTTTTAATTTATTTTAATTGTAAAAACTGACCAAAGTTGGTCGGTTTCTTGAAAAATAAATTTCGCGGGACTCAAAAATAGTTTCCCGCATTTTTGCGCCAAAGAAAATCGACCAAAGTTGGTCGGTTCCGTAAAAAATAAATTAAAAATTAAAATATTTTGAAAAACCGATCAAATTTCATGCTAGAAGTGGATTCCATCATCGTCATCGTCTTCCTCTTCAGTGTTGGTAGCCCTCATCATCTCTGCAGATAGGCTGAGTTGTATTGAGAATGATGTGATGATAAAGCATATCACTATATATAGGAGGGACATGGGGCTCTAGGGGTCAAAAGTTGTTATAAACTTTACTAAAATAAAATCTAAATTCAAAGGAAAAAATCTGATTTACTCCCAATTTTACTGCAAATATCAAAGTCTATTTGTTGTAAATTCTAAAATATATAATAAGTTGTTATTAGTAAAATCTGATTCCCTTCCATCTCTATGATGAATATTTGGTCAGTTTGATTGTATTCTTTCTCTAGCAATAGTAAGTTGTTAATAAATCTGATTCCCGCCCAACTCTAGGTCAAATATTTGGTCATTTTTTTATTGTATTCCTTTTCGGCCTTTTATTTCTTTCTTTAAAAGGAGACTTGGAAAATTTTTAATCTTGATCTTACAATTGCACTCAGAAAAGAAAAAAAGAGTCTTTACCTAATTCAGTTTCATGAACTATGTACGTGCTATATTTTATGAAAATTTATCATCTGCCTACAAACCTCTATATCCACTTGTTTTCGATATTCATAACAAAGACTACAAGGGCTTAGTAAGAATATGAACACCCCTAGAACTTTTTTTCGTTTTCATTATTTCAGTGACGTTTCCTTGGAAACATATTAATGAGTGCCAAAAGGATACGTCCAACGGTAGAACCATCATAAACCATGATATTATGTATAATTAATACCACTGCCAACAAAAAATATGGTTTTCTGATATTCTAGACCCTTTTTCTATGGCATTTTCATTGTAACGACCCGGTCGGTCGTTTTGAGAATTAACGCCTCGATCCCCTGTTAACTGCTTTCCTTGTATCTTTTTCTGCTATTGTGATTTGGCGGGATGGTTCATGTTGAGTTTTCGGAGTATTTTGGGACACTTAGTCCCGAAATGAGAGTTTAAGTCTTAGAATTTGGACCGCAGTAGGAACAATGTAAAGACGACTTCGGAATAGAATTCTGTCAATTTCGTTAGCTTTGTTGGGTGATTTCAGGCGTAGGGGCGTGTGTTGATTGTGTTTTGGAGGTCCGTAGCTTATTTAGGCTTGAAATGGCAAAAGTTGAAATTTTAGAGTTTCGGGCCGATAGCGGAATTTTTTGAAATCGGAGTCGGAATTCGATTCCGGAAGTTAGGATAGGTCCGTATTTGTGATTATGACTTGTGTGCAAAATTTGGGTTCAAACAGACATGGTTTGGTTTGTTTCGTCATCATTTGTAGAATTTTGAGATTTCAAGTTCATTAAGTTTGGATTGGAGGGTGATTTGTGGTTTTAGTGTTGTTTGATGTGATTTGAGGGCTCGACAAAGTTAGTATGATGTTTTAGGATTGGTTGGTATGTTTGGTTAAGGTCCCGGGGGCCTCGGGTGAGTTTCTGATGCTTAACGAATAGATTTGGGACTTAGACATTTGGCTGAAGATTTGCTGCACCTGCGGATATTGGACCGCAGGTGCGGTGCCGCAGAAGCGACTTGGAAGCCGCAGAAGCGGAGCTGGGCTCTTGTAGCTGAGGCCGCAGGTGCGGCTGGTGGACTGCAGAAGTGGGACCGCAGATGCGGCACAGTGACCACAGGTGCGGCCCCAACTAGGATAAGTGACTTTCGCACCTGCGATGATTTTTCCGCAAGTGCCGGACCACAGATGTGACCCAGTGACCGCAGAAGCGGAAATCACTGGGCAGAAAAGAGGATTTCGAGTGTTTGAAATTTCATAATACCAAATTTGATTTTTGGTTCGGGAGAAGGCGATTTTGTGAGGATTTTGAAGAGGAAGTTAGTGGGTAACAATTCCTAACCCTATTTCGTTTATATTTCATCAATCTATAGTAATTTTTTACATCTAATCAAGGAATTTGAGTTGAAAAAATAGAAATTTGGGGGAAAAGTTCCCCAATCAAATTTTTGGGTTTCGATCGGGTTTTAGGCGTCAGAATTGGATAATTTTTGGACGAGTGATCTCGTGAGTGAATGCGTGTTCTAAATTGGTAACTTTTACCTGATTTCGAGACGTGGACCTGGGGAGGATTTTTTGGCGTTTTTATATTTTCTTACCCTAGCTTTGATTTCATTAGTTAAATTAGTTTCTTGTATTATATTTACATTATGCAATTGGTTTGATTAGATTTGGTCCATTCGGAGTTGGATACTCGTGGCAAGAGCGTGATATCGGGTTGATTTGAGCGAGTCGAGGTAAGTGGCTTGCCTAACCTTGTGTTGGGGAACTTCTCCTTAGGATGTTTGGTATTATTTGATGTGTGAGTGTCGCTTACGTGAGGTGACGAGTACGTACACGGGCTATTGTTGTAAAAATACCGTTTTCCTCCTTAGTCATAAACTGTTTTCCCTTATTAGACTGCACTATTATGTTTAATTGCTGAGATTAGATTAGGAAAGCATGCCTACGTGTTTTAACTGCCTATTTAATTTTGTGCGACATGCTTAGGTGGACCCCTCTTTCCCTCGTTTGTGTTTAGTCTAAACTGTATAATTTGATGCCGTACCTGTCTTGCATATTTATTTTGGGACTATATATGTATTCCAGGAGATCCCCTGTCTTGCATATTTAATTTAGGACTACGGACGTATTCCGGGAGATCCCCCTGTCTTGCATATTTATTTTGGGACTACTGGCGTATTCCGGGAGATCCCCCTGTACTGCATAATCATTTCGGAACCTACGGGATGGTATCCCAGGAGATTTTCCTGTTGTGTTTACCTTGTTCTGAGCTGAGGGCTCCTTAACTGTTAAAATTTGTGCATTTCATTAATTGTATTACCGTAAACTCTATTTATATCTCTTACTGCTTAATTTATTATATATACTCCAGTAGGGCCCTGACCTGACCTCGTCACTACTTGACCGAGGTTAGGCTTGACACTTACTGGGTACCATTGTGGTGCACTCATGCCCTTTCCTGCACATGTTTTTCGTGTGCAGATCCAGGTACGAGCTATCAGCCTCGAGGTTAGTACATACTTCTGCTCGCGTCCGCAAATCCTCGGAGTCCCCTTATATTCCCTCTCCTATAGATTTCTTTTTTTGTTCATCTTCAGACTTTTGTATAGAGCTACATATATTATAGAAGCTTGTGATTTAGTGACATTCCGGGTCTTGGGAGATTATTTTTGTATATGCCGAGTGGCACTATCCTTGTTATTGACAATATGCAGTTTTATCTTTTATCGTTGTGTTTTCTTTAAATTTTCTATAATATTAGGCTTACCTAGTCGTAAAGACTAGGTGCCATCACGACCCCTTTTAGAGGGGTCAAATTGGGCCGTGACAAGTTGGTATGAGAGCTCTAGGTTCATAGGCGTCGTGAGTCACAAACCGGTTTATTAGAGTCTCGCGGATTGGTGCGGAGACGTCCGTACTTATCTTCGGGCGGTTATGTAACTATTAAGAATGATCATACTTATTGAGATAAAAAATCCTAAAATTCTATTCTATTTTTTCTCACAGATGGTGAGGACCCGTACCGGGTGGATCGACAACCAGGCACCCGAGCCCCATGCCAGAGCTGCCAGAGGTCGGGGTCGGGGTAGAGGATGACCACGTGGTGCTGCTCAAGTACCTGCAAGAGCTGCGACAGAGGAGCCCCCAGCAGCTCCGGCTGGAGGGCTGGCACCAGAGATCCCTATTGCTACTCCAGCCCTCTAGGAGACTTTAGCTCAATTCATGAGCATGTTCAGCACTTTAGCTTAGGCTGGACTACTTCCGATAGCTCCCGCTACATCTTATGCCGAGGGAGGGGCACAGACTCCCGTAGCCCGCACGATTGAGTAGAGGGTCCAGGTTGATCAGGCCCCAAAGTCTATTCTTATGCCCCCTAGTGGCTCCGGTTCAGCATGAGACCAGGGTAGCTACTACTGAGGGAGAGCAGCTCAGACTTGCGAGGTACAATAAGTACCACCCACCTACCTTTAGCGGACTGGCTTCAGATGACGCTCTAGGTTTTCTTAAGGAGTGTCATCGTATTCTCTGCACTATGGGCATTGTGGAGACGAGTGGGGTTTCCTTCACCACCTTCCAACTGAGGGGAGAGACATATCAGTGGTGGCGTGCCTATGAGTCGAGTAGTCTAGAAAAGGCGGCCTCACTCACTTGGACTCAGTTTTCAGAGATGTTTTTTGTGAGTATGTCCCTCAGAGCCTCAGGGATGCTTGGTGTGTAGAGTTTGAGTAGCTGTACCAGGGTGCTATGACTATGTCGGAGTACGCAGTCCGTTTCAGTGAGTTAGCTCGTCATGCACTGCCTTTGGTTTCCACCGTTAGAGAGAGGGTTCGTCGCTTCATCGAGGGACTCCACCCCAGTATTCGGACCAGTATGGCCAGGGAGTTGGAGATGGACATTACTTATCATCAAGCAGAGAGTATTGCCAGGAGAGTTGAGGGCATGTTTGCCCAGGACAGAGAGGAGAGAGAGGCCAAGAGGTCTCGATAGACTAGTCATTATTCAGGAGCCCGTGCACCAGCAGCACGCTATGGTAGGGGTTTTGTGAGTCGCCCTGTTCATTCAGCTCTGCCAGCAGCCAGTGGTGTTCCAGCTCCCCCTAGACCTCAGGAGCCCTATTATGCACCACCAGTATCCAGTGTGCCTCCTACTCGAGGTGCTATTACCAACCAGACCAGCAGGCCAGGTCCGAGTCAGTCTTAGCCACCGCGTCCTCTGAGGGGTTGCTTTGAGTGTGGTGACACTCATCACATGGTTAGAGATTGCCCCAAAGTCAGGAGGGGTGCACCTCCACAGACTTATCGGCTTCCACGTACTCTACCAGGTCCTCCGGCCATTCTCTCAGCCTCAGTTGACGCTCCACCTTCTTAGGCAGCTCGAGGTGGAGGTAGGGGAGGTCGAGGTCGCCCTAGAGGGGGAGGCCAGGCCAAATACTATGCCCTTCCTGGCCGTTGAGAGGCCGTCGCTTTAGACTCAGTCATCACAGGTATCGTCCCTATCTGTCACAGGGATGCATCAGTATTATTTGACCCTGGCTCTACGTATTCATATGTGTCTTCTTATTTTGCACCACATTTGGGGATATCTTAGGATTCTTTGAGCTCCCCTGTTCATGTTTCCAATCCTGTGGGAGATTCTCTTGTTGTGGACCGCGTGAATCGGTCGTGTTTGATTACTCTAAGTGGTTTTGAGACCAGAGCCGATCTATTATTGCTTAGCATGGTAGATTTTGATGTTATCTTTGGCATGGACTGGTTGTCTCCCCATTATGCTATTCTTGATTGTCATGCTAAGACCGTGATGCTGGCTATGCCAGGTTTACCGCGAGTAGAGTGGAGGGGTACTTTAGATTACACTCCTAGTAGAATTATCTTATTTCTTAAAGCTCAGCGAATGATTGAGAAGGGGTGTGACGCGTATCTAGCTTATGTGAGAGATGTCAGTATTGATACCCCTACAGTTGATTCAGTTCCAGTAGTGCGGGATTTTCCTGATGTGTTCCCAGCTGATCTTCCGAGCATGCCGCCCGACAGAGATATTGATTTTGGCATTGATTTGTTGCCGGGCACTCAGCCCATTACTATTCCTCCTTATCGTATGGCCCCTCCAAAGTTGAAAGAGTTGAAGGAACTGTTACAGGAATTGCTTGATAAGGTCTTTATTCGGCCTAGTGTGTCACCTTCGGGTGCTCCTGTCTTGTTTTTGAAGAAAAAGGATGGTTCAATGCGTATGTGCATTGATTATCGCCAGTTGAACAAAGTTACAGTGAAGTACCGGTATCCTTTGCCTCCTATTGATGACTTGTTTGATCAGTTACAGGGTGCTAGAGTGTTTTCTAAGATTGACTTACGTTCCGGTTATCATCAGTTGAAGATTCGGGAGCCAGATATCTCAAAGATTGCTTTCAGGACTCGGTATGGTCATTACGAGTTCCTTGTTATGTTATTTGGGCTGACCAATGCCCTAGCAGCCTTTATGCATTTGACGCATAGTGTGTTCCGGCCTTATCTTGATTCTTTCGTTATTGTATTTATTGACGACATTCTGATATATTCCCGATCTCGGGAAGATCATGAGCAGCACCTGAGGACAGTGCTTCAGACCTTGAGAGAAAAGAAATTATATGCAAAGTTCTCGAAATGTGAGTTCTGGTTGGATTCAGTGGCATTCTTGGGCCACGTAGTGTCTTGTGATGGGATCAAGGTCAACTATGGAGATCCGCAGTTTCCTTGGGTTGGCGGGGTACTACCATTGCTTGGTAGAGGGATTTTAATCAATTGCAGCACCTATGACCAGACTGACCCAAAGGGGTGCTCCGTTCAGGTGGACCAAGGAGTGTGAGGAGAGCTTTCAGAAGCTCAAGACTGCTTTGACTACAACCCCATTATTAGTGTTGCCTACAGGTTCGGGGTCTTACACTGTCTATTATGACGCTTGAGGATTGGCCTTGGAGAGATATTGATGCAGGACGATAGAGTGATTGCCTACGCGTCTAGACAGTTGAAGGTACATGAGAAGAATTATCCTGTTCATGATCTCGAGTTAGTAGCTATTGTTCACGCCTTGAAGGTCTGGCGTCATTATTTGTACGGTGTTCCTTGTGAGATCTACACTGATTACCGGAGTTTGCAGCATTTGTTCAAGCAGAAGGACCTTAATTTGCGTTAGCGGAGGTGGTTGGAGCTACTTAAAGACTATGCCATCACTATATTATACCACCCGGGGAAGGCCAATGTAGTGGCCGACGCCTTGAGTCGTCGGGCGGAGAGTTTAGGGAGTTTGGCATATCTTCCGGCAGCTGAGAGGCCCTTTGCCTTGGATGTTCAGGCCTTAGCCAGTCAGTTCGCGAGATTGGATATTTTAGAGCCTAGCGGGGTATTAGCTTGTGTGGTTGCTCGGTCTTCTCTTTATGACAGTATCAGGGAGCGCCAGTATAATGATCCCCACCTTTTAGTTCTTCAAGACAAGGCTCGGTGAGGTGATGCTAGAGATGTGACTATTTGTGATGATGGCGTGATGAGGACGTAGGGCCGGATCTGTGTGCCCAATATGGATGGGCTTCAGGAGTTGATTCTTGAGGAGGCTCACAGCTCGAGGTACTCCATTAATCCGGGTGCTGCAAAGATGTACCCAGATTTGAGGCAACACTATTGGTGGAGGAGGATGAAGAAGGATATAGTTGGGTTTGTGGCCAAGTGTCTCAACTGCCAGCAGGTTAAATATGAGCATCAGAGACTGGGTGGATTGCTCTAGAGGTTAGAGATCCCAGAGTGGAAGTGGGAGCAGATCACCATGGACTTTGTAGTTGGACTTCTGCGGACTTTGAGGAAGTACGATGCTATTTGGGTGGTCGTGGATCGGCTGACCAAGTCGGCTCATTTTATTCCAGTGTTGACTACGTACTCTTCAGAGAGATTGGCTGAGATTTATATCAGAGAGATCGTCCGCCTTCACGATATTCCAATATCTATCATTTCAGACAGAGGTACATAGTTCATATCACATTTTTGGAGAGCCGTACAACAGGAGTTGGGTACTAGGGTGGAGCTGAGCACAACCTTTCACCCTCAGACAGACGGGCAGTCCGAGTGCACGATTCAGATTCTTGAGGATATGCTCCGTGCTTGTGTGATGGAGTTCGGAGGGTCATGGGACCAATTCTTGCCACTTACAGAGTTTGCCTACAATAACAGTTACCAGTCAAGCATTTAGATGGCACCGTAGGAGGCATTGTATGGTAGGCGGTTCCGGTCCAAGGTGGGATGGTTTGAGTCGGGAGAGGCCCGATTGTTAGGTACAGATTTGGTCCAGGATGCCCTGGATAAGGTGAAGGTGATTCAGGAGAGATATCGCACAGCCCAGTTTAGGCAGATGAGTTATGCAGACCGGAAGGTTCGTGATTTGGCATTGATGGTTGGAGAGCGGGTCTTGCTTCAGGTATCACCTATGAAGGGTGTCATGAGATTCAGGAAGAAGGGCAAGCTGAGCCCGAGGGTCATTGGTCCTTTTGAGGTATTGCGGCATGTTGGGGAGGTTGCTTATGATCTTGCCTTCCCTCCCAGCCTAGCAGGAGTTCATCCGGTATTCCATGTTTTTATGCTCTGGAAGTATCACAGTGATCCATCTCACGCGTTGGATTTTAGCTCAGTCCAGTTGGAGAAGGATCTATCTTATGTTGAGAAGCCAGTGGCTATTTTGGACAGGCAGGTTCGAAAGCTGAGGTCAAAGAACATTGCTTCGGTGAAGCTTCAGTGGAGGGATCAGCGGGTCGAGGAGGCGACTTGGGAGACCAAGCAGGATATGCACATCCGTTATCTTCATCTTTTCACCACGTCATGTATGTCTCTATGCTCGTTCGAGGACGAATGAATATTTTAAGAGGGGGAGGAAGTAACGACCCGGCCGGTCGTTTTGAGAATTAACACCCCGATCCCCTATTAACTGCTTTCGCCGTGTCTTTTTCTGCTATTGTGATTTTCCGGGATGGTTCATTTGAGTTTTCAGAGTGTTTTGGGACACTTAGTCCCCAAATGAGAGTTTAAGTCTTAGAATTTGGATCGTAGTCAAAACAATGTGAAGACAACTTTGGAAAGGAATTCCATCGATTTCGTTAGCTCTGTTGGGTGATATCGGGAGTAGGGGCGTGTTCGGATTATGTTTTGGAGGTCCGTAGCTTATTTAGGCTTGAAATGGCGAAAGTTGAATTTTTGGGGTTTCGGGCCGATAGCGGAATATTTGATATCGGGGTCTGAATCCGATTTCGGAAGTTGGGATAGGTCTGTAGTGGTGATTATGACTTGTGTGAAAAATTTGGGGTCAATCGGACATGGTTTGGTTAGTTTCGGCATCGGTTGTAGAATTTTGAGATTTCAAGTTCATTAAGTTTGGATTGGAGGGTGATTCGTGGTTTTAGCATTGTTTGATGTGATTTGAGGGCTCGACTAAGTTAGTATGATGTTTTAGGATTGGTTGTTATGTTTGGTTGAGGTCCCGGGGCCTCGGGTGAGTTTCAGATGCTTAACGGATGGATTAGGGACTTAGGCATTTGGTTGAAGATTTGCTGCACTTGTTGTTTTCGCACCTGCGGATATTGGACCGCAGGTGCGGTGCCGCAGAATCGGCTTGGAAGACGCAGAAGTGGAGATGGGCTCTTGTAGCTGAGACTGCAAGTGCGGCTGGTGGATCGCAGAAGCGGAACTGCAGATGCGGCACAGTGACAGCAGGTGCGGCCCTAGCCCGGATAAGTGACCTTCGCACTTGCGATGATTTTTCCGCAGATGCGGCCCAGTGACCGCAAAAGCGGAAATCGCTGGGGCAGAAAGGAGGATTTCGAGGGTCTGAAATTTAGTAACACCAGATTCGATTTTTAGCTCGGGAAGCCAATTTTGTGAGGATTTTGAAGAGGAAGTGAGTGGGTAACGATTCCTAACCCTATTTCATTTATATTTCATCATTCTATAGTAATTTTCTCCATCTAATCAAGGAATTTGAGTGGAAAAATGGGAATTTGGGAGAAACGTTACCCAATCAAATTTTTGGGTTTTGATCGGGTTTTAGGCGTCGGAATTGAATAACTTTTAGACGAGTGATCTCGTGAGTGAATGGGTGTTCTAAATTGGTAACTTTTACCCGATTCCGAGACTTGGGCTCGAGGAGGATATTTGGGCATTTTTCTATTTTCTTACCCTAGCTTTTAGTTTATTAGTTAACTTAGTTACTTGTAGTTATATTTACATTATGCAATTGGTTTGATTATATTAGGGCCATTCGGAGTCGGATACTCGTGCCAAGAGCGTGATATCGTGTTGATTTGAGCGGTTCGAGGTAAGTGGCTTGCCTAACCTTGTGTTGGGGAACCTCCCTTTAGGATGTTTGGTATTATTTGATGTGTGAGTGCCGTGTACGTGAGGTGATGAGTACGTACATGGGCTATTGTTGTAAAAATCCCGTTTTTCCTCCTTAGTCATAAACTATTTTCCCTTATTAGACTGCACTACTATATTTAATTGCTGAGATTAGATTAGGAAAGCATGCCTACATGTTTTAACTGCCTATATGATTTCTGTGCAACATGCTTAGGTGGACCCCTTTTTCCCTTGTTTGTGTTTACTCTAAACTGTATAATTTGATGTTGTACCTGTCTTGCATATTTATTTTGGCAGTACGGACATATTCCGAGAGATCCCTCTATCTTGCATATTTATTTTGGGACTACGGACATATTCTGGGAGATCCCCCTGTCTTGCATATTTATTTTGGGACTATGGACATATTTCAGGAGATCCCCCAACACTGCATATTCATTTGGGATTACGAACGTATTCTGGGAGATCCCCATGTACTGCTTAATCATTTCGGAACCTACGGGACGGTATCTCGGGAGATTTTCCTGTTGTGTTTACCTTGTTCTGAGCCAAGGGCCCCCTTAACTGTTAAAATTTGTGCATTTCTTTAATTGTTTTACCGTAAACTCTATTTATATCTCTTACTGCTTAATTTATTATATATACTCCAGTAGGGCCCTGACTTGACCTCACTACTTGTCCGAGGTTAGGCTTGGCACTTACTAGGTACCATTTGTGGTGTACTCATGCCCTTTCCTGCACATATTTTTCATGTGCAGATCTAGGTACGAGCTATCAACTTCGAGATTAGTGCTTGCTTGCTGATTTCAGGAGACTTCAAGGTATTTTTGCTCGCGTCCACAGATCCTCGGAGACCCCCTCTATTCCCTCTCCTAGAGATTTCTTTTTTTTTGTTTATCTTCTGACTTTTGTATTGAGCTAGATAGATTATAGAAGCTTCTGATTTAGCGGCATTTCGGGTCTTGGGAGATTATTTTTGTATATGCCGAGTGGCACTATCCTTGTTATTTACAACATAACATTTTATCTTTTATCGTTGTGTTTTCTTTAAATATTCCATAATATTAGGCTTACCTAGTCGTAAAGACTAGGTACCGTCACGATACCTTTCAGAGGGGTCAAATTGGATCGTGACATTCATGGAAAATAATGCCATGGCCTTCCAAAAGAATTGGGAAACATAACATTAAACAAATATAGAAAATTCGCTTTTAAAGAGTTTTGAAATAACAGATTTAACATCAGACATATATATATATATATATATATATATATATATATATATATATATATATATATATATATATATACTGGTAAAATTTGAGGTAATGTCTACCCTGATTCCCCGGTAAGAAAACGGAAGAATGAGTTCTAAGACATCAGGAAATACGGTAAACGGTTACACAAGACGGATAGAGGGCCGTGATATTCACATCCAACCGGATATCACGTCACAGATCTTGCTCGATGTCGGTTATGAATCAATAATTAACGAGAAATAAAGATTTATATTTTTAGACTTATAATAGGGATGACACTCTCCTACTATATAAAGAGGAAGTTTTTCTTTTGTAACACGCACTGTAACAAGCAAATCAAATCAATACAAGCTTGTTTTCAATATTTTTAGCTACTATTAAAGTTCTTGTTCACTTATCCTCTTCTTCGTCGCAACTGGGCTCGAATTGAGGGTCCAATCAAGGACGAAGTAACTGTTCAATCTAAATTCCAGCTTGATCATAGTATTGCAACTGGTTTGAACGTTTATTTCATTCATAACTCATTTATTTGATATTCTTACTTGTTCGTATTAGATTAAATCACATATCCATAAAATCACATTTAAATTTAATTGTCACCCAATTTTGGGGTAAATAGTTTGGTGCCCGCCGTGGGGCTAAGGATAACAGTGGTGATTTAATACGAATTCCCATAACACACCCGATTTTATGCTTGTTCTTTGATGTCTTAATTTCAGGTCAGCCCAAAAATGTCAAACTCTCAGTCTGCTCACTTGAACGTCGATGCTGAGTCTAGCCATCATGGTGAAAATAATAATTTGGTACGCAACAACGAGGTGCCTCCTGCTGATCCCAAGGGTGTCCCAGTTGCCGATCTGGTCTATGCTAACTCGCAGGTGGCCGTCAACATCAATTTTCCAACTGATCCCAAAATAGTGTTAGCGGGGAACCCCGACCAACAGCTTGGGAAGCGCCCGAAGGCGAGGGTGATGGGGTACGCCTACGGCTAATCTTCGAAATATTGCAGGCTCAACATGAGGCGATAGTCCAGTTGCAGAATCAAATCCACACCCCCAACAGGTCGAGCCCGAACGATCCAGAGAAAGCATTCAAAGATTGAGCAAATTATAGAGAGATCGGGTGATGCCGAGCCCGGGGTAAATCCCGAGGTAATAAAGATGCTCGAAGAGTTGACAAAATGAGTGGAGTCGGGTGAGAAGAAGATCGAGGCTAATGACAAGAAGATGGAGACATACAATTCCAGGGTCAATCGGATCCCGGGAGCACCCCCGATATTAAAGGGGCCGAATTCCAAGAAATTTCGATAGAAGCCTTTTATGCCGAGTGCGGTACCGAAGCCTATCCCAAAAAGGTTCTGTATGCCCGATATCCCTAAATACAATGGGACCATGGATCTAAACAAACATATGACCTTCTATACATGCGTGATCAAGGGAGAACGATTTAGAAGATGACGAGATCGAGTTGGTGTTACTGAAAAAGTTCGGGAAAACTTTGTCCAATGGGGCAATGATATGGAATCACAACTTACCCTCAAATTCGATTGACTTGTTTGCTATGCTTGTAGATGATTTCGTAAAATCTCATGCCGGGGCCATCACGGTCGAGACCAGAAAGTCAGACCTCTTCAAGGTCAAACAAAGGGATAATGGGATGCTCAGGGAGTTCGTGTCGAGATTCCAGATGGAACGGATGGATCTACCACCGGTCGCGGATGATTGGGCCGTTCAGGCATTCGATCGGGGCTCAACCCCCGAAGTTCCTTGGCTTCTCAACAGTTGAAACAAAATTTGGTAGAATACCCGGAGGTAACCCGGGTCGGCGTCCATAACAGGTATCAGTCGAAGATTAGGGTCGAGGACGATCTGCTCGGAGCCCCTTCCGGATATGTTTACCCTATAATGTCCGATGACAGATCTAAGAGACCAATTGATCAAGAGCCAAGACTGGCCCGAGATCCGTATCAGCCCTAACTCTAACTCACATCCATGGGAGAATATAGTAATTGAGTTGAGAGTGTATGGTACCCACTGCCTGTTATATATCTAATATAAACAAATAAAATTGTCCTCTCTCTCGCAGAGGTTCAAAGTTCAAATCGTTGACGGCCCCTTCAACTTATCAGAATATTTCATTTAGCCACTTAAACAAAATACTCAACCTATTGAACACGTGATTATACTCAAAATATGCCTATTGAAATGTACAAATGTACATTGAAAAGAAAATGAATGTTTACTTGAGATTAGTTATCAGTGGATAATATCTTATACAAATGGACATATAAATAAAAAATAAAAATTATTGAATGTTACGTTGGTCCTTTTTAATCTATTGAAAAAACTTAGTTACCCTGAATGAAATTTTAAGAACTCTTGGATATTGCAGTTTCAGTGTCTCTTTTAAACATTAAATAAATATTGGAAATACACTATCAGGAAATGCAGAAATAACTAATTAAACATCAAATACATGTCTACTGACAACAATTTGTCATATATAACATTCAATTCACTTTAATTGAGAATTCAATCCACGATCAACCCATCCATATGAATAGTAGTACAAAGATTAGAGTGATAAATGAGATAAAAGGTAATAAAAAAAATGAAGAAAATGATAATATTATAATCCTTTGATTGTGCGCTCTAATTTAAACTAGTAATGTAAATGATTCAGTCACACACTTAGAAAGCAATTACCAATTTAATCTAGTATTGCTTGTACTTCAGTAATCAACCATCTTATTATGCATTTACTTTTTTTTTAATGGCCTAGGACTATGCGGAACTAAACATCTAAGAGCCAATTTGGGCTCGGCTTGAGCTCAGTTATACTTTAACAAAGCTCGATTGAGCTCGGCTCGATGTTGTAAATAGCTCGTTGAGCTCCGCTCAGTTGGGCTTGCTCGAACGCGGCTCGACGCCCATGCATAACTCTAACTCACAATCATGGGTGAATATAGTAAATGAGTTGAAAGCGCAATGGTACACCCGGCCTGTTATATATCTAACATAAGCAAATAAAATTATCCTCTCTCTAGCATAGGTGCAAAGTTCAAATCGTTGATGACCCCTTGAACTTGTTAGAATATTTTATTTAGCCGCTTAAGCTAAGAACTCGACCTATTGAACACGTGATTATACTCAAAATATGCCTATTGAAATGAAGAAATGTACATTAAAATAGAAAAAGAATGCTTACTTGAGATTAGTTATCAGAGAATAATATCATAAACAAATGTACGTATAAATAAAAAATAAAAAATATTGAAAGGTTACGTTGATCCTCTTTAATCTAGTGAAAATAAATAGCTACCCTGAGTGAAATCATAACTTGCTTATGTTCGTCAGAGGGAGGACCCGCAGATTTTATACATCAGCTTCACAAGATCTTTCGGGTTATGCATGCCAAGGAGAAATAGGCAGTTGAGCTAGTAGCTTTTTGACTCTGAGATATAGCAATCCTTTGGTACGAGGGATGGGAGAGGTCCAAGGGACGTGATGGATGTCCAGCTTTTTGGGAAACTTTTTCAAATGCCTTCCTTGACTAGTACTTATGGCGGGAGACCTGACAGGCTTGAGTCGATCTGTTTCTAGCCCTCAAGCAGGGAAATAATGAGTGTTCGAGAGTATAGTCTCCGTTTTGACTCATTGGCCAAATGTGCTCCATCTATAGTTGCTATTATGCGGGACAGGATCCACAGGTTTACAGCAGGGTTGTCCCTAGATTTGACCGAGGCATGTGCCACTGCTGCATTGCAGGATAGTATGGATATCTCCCGGATTCAGGCGTTCTCCTAGAATATAGAAAGGGGTAGGCGTCGACAGCAGGGTACAAAGAGGACTAAGCAAAGGGCAGCGTAAGAGGATGAGATTTGCTAGGTCTCAGGAGCAGTCTTAGGGTAGTTATAGGCCCCAGTACTTTGGGCAGCCACCTAGGCCTCCACCACCTCAGTTACAGGGTTACTCGTATGACCGCTATACTCAGTCAAGACCAAGTGAGAGCTCACGAGTGTTGGGTTTGCAGCGATAACGTGGTTAAGGGCAGACATGGTCATTTTTGCCGCGGTCTGACATATGTAGTAGAGGACACTTGGGTTAATGCCGAGCAGGTTCTGATGCTTTTTATACCTGTGGGCGTCCGGGGTATATGATGCGAGATTGCCCAAATAGAGATTCTGGGGGTATGGCACAACCAGCGAGTTCAGCAACAGGATCATCTATGTCTGTGTCCTTCAGGGCGTGAGTCTCAGTCTTCGGCTGGTAGAGGTCTAGGCAGAGGTAGAGGTTCCAGTTCAGGTGGTAACCGGAACCGTATCTATGCTTTAGCGGGTCGATAGGACCATGAGTCTTCACCAGACATTGTGACAGGCAGATTGACCATTTGCTCTCACGATGCTTATGCCTTGATAGACCCAGGATTTACTTTATCGTATATTACCCCATTTGTCGCGGGGAAGTTAGGTATATTGCCTGAAATACTAAGTGATCCTTTTGTAGTATCTACTAGACGGGTTTACCGAGGTTGTACGGTGATAGTTTGTAGTCGTCAGACCTCAGCCGACCCAGTTGATCTAGAGATGATGGATTTTGATGCTATCATGGGCATGGACTGGTTGGCAGCTTGCTATACCACAGTTGATTGCCGAGCAAATGCAGCCAAATTTCATTTTCAGGGTGAGCCAGTCCTTGAATGGGTAGGTAATACAGTGACACCCAGAGGTAGGTTTATTTCCTATCTAATGGAGAGGAAAATGATCTCAAAAGGGTGCATTTATCATATTGTGCGAGTTAGAGATGCATATGCTAAGATACCTACACCGGAGTCTATTCCAGTAGTCAAAGCGTACGCAGATGTGTTTCCAGATGAGCTTCCAGGTATTCCTCCAGAGCGAGAGATTGATTTAAGCATCGATTTGCTTTCGGGAACTCAACAAATATCCATCCCTCCGTATAGAATGGCACCTACCAAATTGAAGGAGTAGTTAAATGATTTGCTGGAGAAAGGTTTCATCAGGCCCAGTACCTCACTCTGGGTGCACCGTGTTTACCGTGAAAATGGTAATTACAACTAAATTTGATTTTGTAGTTCTAAAAATACATGATCTATTTTTATGCTAGTTGTTAGGCAATGTATGCTAAGTAAAAGATTAGAAAGCAAGGTTATAGCTTAGAGAGATATGATAACCGAACCATACGGCTGGAGGTCGGGGCCTCGAGCTGTCGTATATGAGGCCTCGGGGTCGAGTTGGGAGACCGGCTTAGAGCGATCGGGGGAGGACTAACAGTTATGAGAGCTACGGTGATGGTTCTTTATGATCAATGATAAATAATAAATGAAGAACAATAAATAGAACACAATGAATATAAGCAATAAATGGAAGTAATGAGATCAAGAGAATATGTTAGAAAGCAGAGAGAATGTTCTTGTGTATTTAGTATTGAGCATCAGATCTCTACAAAATGACAAGATCCCCTTTTTATATGAGGGGGAATCCCAACATAGTACAAATGCATTAATTATAAAGATATGGGGCTGGTACATCCATTTAATGCCTTGATTCATTTTTGGACTAGTCCACTAGACTTTGTCTGCTCTATTTACGTGCCTTGGGAACTTCAAATTGATCTACCGAGACCACTAATTTACATTGCCTCGAGGCCGATCGTTAATTACACTACCTCGAAGCCGATCACTATGAACCCTTGAGATGCCTTGATTATCGTAAAATCGAACCGTCGATTACTACCGTATACAGATAGTCCCCGCGTTTCCTAGAACGAAGTGAGAGGGAACGGTTTTGAACTCCTACTACTTAAGCATTATCATCATGATGTCAGCCCATCAGGGCATTAAATTCCATAACTCAAAAGCCGCGCAAGGGTCATCGTCAACACGACTATCGAGAAGCCCACGAACCGCTATTGGTTCGTCCTTTACGCTGCCCATATGGCTTCTATAAATACATCAATCGTTTGATAATTCATACTTTTACAACATCTTCAAGCTTTTACGGCCAAGGCCATCCCCTTTCATATTCCTCCTTCTTCCGTTCTTGATTCCTTACTTACTTTCTCAGAAAGGCCTTTCCACCACCATGGCTAGAACCTCTAAAACAGTGCCTCGAAAAGAGGATGCTGCCTCTTCGTCTCGAACATCCAAAGGCAAACCCAAAGTGATACCCACCGTTGAATAGTGTACCCCTACCGAGTTCAACACGGTAAATGATTTTTCCGTCGATAGACCCTCGTCTATACCGGGCCGATGCGAACACGTGTCTCGGTATATTAGCGTCGTGACCAGTATAGAAAAAGTGAAGAAAGACTATCGATGGGAGGAGGCAGTGCTGGTTGAGATCCCCCATTCTGACGAGAGCATAACAGACCACAAGGCTGGCTTCCTTTATGTGTATACATACCCATTCACTTTGGGTCCCGTCGATTCTACAAACCCTTCTTCCCGATAATAGATCCGCTTATTCTCGACTTCTGTGACAAGTACCGAGTGACGCTTGGCCAAATCTATCCATCTTTCTGGAGGATAGTCTAAATGCTCCGTTACTTCTCCAACAAGGTCGCGGGTACGACCTTTACCCTTGACCCTTTGATTAGATTGTATTGCCCTCGACTTTATCAAGGTTTAATTAAGCTTCACCCTCGGTCCATGAAGCCGTTTTTCTCGAGCATTGATGAGGACAAGGATCGAGGGTGGATGAGCAGGTTTGTCCGAGTGAGAACCTCGGACATCATCCCGTCCGAAAGGATGCCATTCCCGGAGGAGTGGAATACGCAGCGTAAGTACCTCTCCTTCGAACATGCTTTATTGTCTTCTTACCTTCCTTCCAAAAAATGATCTCCCTTCGTTTATGCAGCTATCGTTTGGTATCCCGAAGCGGTCCAGGATCTGCCGGGATGGATTAGGAAATTTGATGCTTCGTTCCCATTTCTCGGGCGGTCTTGGCCGACGTGGCTAAAACGCGGTGGGTGGACAAGAATCATGGTAAAGTCCTTCTTGCCGCCTATATCATATTTTTATATTTCTTCCCCATATCCTTCGTGCTGACAAATTTTGATCACTATGTTTGAGAGCGCCTCCTGACGGCGAGGTAGAGGCTCCGAAGCCTGATAAGGGCAAGAAGAGAAAGAAAAAGGCGGCTGCTAATTCTCCTTTGGCAAAGAAACCTAAATCACGCAGGCGTCGAGCTACTGCCTGGACCTCGGCTTCGGCTTCCAAAGTAAGTCCCAGTATTGGGGATGAAGACGATGATGATGATGAATATCGTTTGGTACAAAGGACGAGGCCAGGCGCAGATGTCCCGCAGGCGTCCCGACCAAAGGCCATTGAATCGGGAACGGTCGATTCTGGTCGATCCCGTGTGGTGGAGACCCTCGAGGGGGGTGCGAATGCGGTCCCTGAGACCCTGGTCGAACGTGGTGCAGTTCCTGTCGAGTTCGGGGACAGGATTTGCCCCTTGGCGATATCGAAGCCCTGGGTGGCCTTAATTTGGGTCCTCGGTTCTCGCCCGGGGAATACAGGGACGCTCAGGACCCAAATGCTACCAACGTGGAGGGTCCTCTCGGAGGGGGAGATGAGCTTGACAACTTTCTTGATGGTGTTGATGATGTCAGTGAGGACATTGATCTCGACGCTCCCATCGCTATCGAGGAAGCGGAGAGGTTCCAGCAGAAGGTGATAGCTTTTCATGTACACTTTTCTAGTCTCAAGTACCTTTCCTCGTTTTTTCTAACTCTTCTGTTTCATTGTAGGCTAAGAAGATGTATGATCACGCCTTCTCTAGGCTCCAAGACGAGCTTTCATGCCGTGGGAAGGAGCTTGAGAAGCTCACCTCGGGACTGCAGGAGTCGGAGGCCTCCTCTGCCCGAAAGGAGGAGGAGTTAAACGAGCTTCGGGCGAATTTGGAGGGAGTGCTCCGAGAAAAGGCTGGCCTTGCTGAGCAAGTAACTTGTTATTCATAAATTCGTTCACCATTCTCATAATTCGATGTTTACCGACTTATCTTTTCCTTTGCAGATCGGGAAGAAGGATATTCTCGGGGGCGACTTCGGGAAGAAGTTGCTGCTATGAATACGGAGATCCTCGAGATGAGGAGGTGAAACGAGATTGTGACCTCGGAGTTGGAATCGACCCAGGGTCTTCTCCGAAATGCTCGAGAGGAGGTTGTTGCGCTATCTGCGGCCAAGTTCGAGGTCGAGGAGAATGCCACTACATATCTGAGAGACGTTGCTACTGCGAATTAGCTAGCCTGAGAGATATCAGAGGAGGCCGACCAGAAGCTGACTCGGACTATCACTTACGCTCGCGCAAAGGCGAGGAGGCAAGCCTTAGAGGAAGCCAATTTTGAAGGTGCCGATCTCTCAGCTAAGATCGAGGAGGCCCGAGATTTGGAGGAAGAGTTGGCACTCTTTGTCACTTTGGATGAAGATCCCAGAGGTGGTTCAGAGGGCAGTGGTGACGAAGAGTAGGCCTATGTCACCTTTCCTTCTATTTTTTTATTTTTTTTTATTTTTGTGCATGTATTCCCGGGGAAACAGGTCTTGTAAAGGTGCCCCTTACAAACATATTTTTGGTAATGTAAAAAATGATTTTTTGTTTCCAGCCTTGCATTCTTTATTTTTCAGCTATCATGCGGAATTTAGTCTTCGATCTTTGATGTCGACTCTTAGGAGTTCATATTTGGGGGCAATCGGGACTCTCGAGATCGGGCACCATCTCGAGGTTAGGTCGATGGCTTCTTTGGAGTCGATGCTTATAATAGCAGAGACCCTCGCGATCTTAATATTCCTCGAGCACCGCGTGACACCATTATTCATGCGACACGGTAGTGGGGCCCCCGGGGTGGTCCCACCTGTACATTTCCCAAAAAGTGGTGCTGTCATGGACATACCTAATTGGTCTTCTGGATAGGCGAACAGTCGCCGTTTGCCTCTATATATGTGTTCGCTCATTTCTCAACTGGGGATTCTGCTACTCTGGGTAACTATCCCTCTCATAGAACTTTTGTTCTTTGTGCTAGTTCTCTCGCCATTTCAACTTAAAGCCTTCACCCAAATCTTCATCCCCCTCTTCCTATTTTACCATAGCCATGGCTGCTACATCGAAATCCATTCATCAAGGAGAGGAGAGTTCTGCCTCTATTCCGCATTCGATCGGTGGTACACTGCCGGTATCTGGTGAGCGGACCTCGAGGTGCTTTTTCTCGAGGAGAGACTTTACGTTGGAGAGACCTCCTAACGTTCAAGGGCATCGGGAGCATGCATCGAGGTTCATCTCCTCAATAGGGGAAGAACATCTCGAGATGATTAGGAAAGACTACGGATGGGGAGAAGAAGTGGTACTGGAGGTACCTTCCCTGGAGGAGAGCATTATGACCTACGTCGAGGGGTTTTTGAACGTGTATACGTATCCCTTTACGTTATGCTCCCCTGACAGGGTCGTGCTTGATTTCTATAGGAGGTATCAGGTTACCCTGGCGCAGGCTCACCCATCCCTTTGGGAGATAGTACTGCTGATATGGTACTTTGCGGATAAGGCCGGGCTTGAATTCACCCTCAACCATCTCGTTAGGTTATATTAGCCTCTACATTACCGGGGCTTGATTATTCTGCGACGTCGATCCACCCGCCCCCTGCCGTTAACGATGAAGAAGACGAGTACTGAGGGTGGATGAGCCAGTTTGTTCGAGCACGGGCAGTCGATACTATCCCAGGAGAGTTTTTGCCATTTCCTGAGAAATGGAATTTCACACGTAAGTGGTATACTTGTAATTTTATCGCTTTGTCCATAGTGGAGGCGGGCTCCGTAAGCTGGCAGCTTGCTCGACCTATGATAAGCGCAAATGGCGAGACCTGTCTAAGGGGATATGGGAGGCAAAACAGCATGGTAGGTTCTTAGTGGCTTGTTTCCTCAGAAAGGTACTTTCTTGTTAGCGCACTAACTCTGTCGCCGCAGGTGTTGGAGGTTTTTCCGAGATGAGGCCATGTCCCCTAGGGGAGGAGGAGAGATTGTCGACCTCGGAGTCGAGGATCGATAATAAACGAAAAGAGACTTCGAGGTGTGAGGATGCTTGCGGCGGGGCGAGTCCTTCTCTGAGGTTCAAAAGAGACGAGTCGGCCGATCTTCCGGCATTGGAGGCCTCTGCTTTCGAAAAACATTTCCCGTTCCCGTCGAAGGTACTTCGAGGGACATGGGTCATCGGCGCCTCGCTCTTCTCCTACCGAAGGCATTTCGGGGGGAACTAAGCTACGGGATGTATGCTCGACCTTTGGTGTGGCTCGGCGGCTTAGCTCCATGGTAAGTTTTAGTAGCTGGTATATGCTCCTTTCAGTTTCGCGTCTTTCTTATTGAGCTTTCTTTTGCAGGACTTTAACAAGCTTAAGTCCGAGCTACTTTGCCGTGAGGCCAGGCTGCGGAAAGCATTGGATGGGGAGAAGTCCCTTAGGCTTCTTTGCGCGAAAAAGGAAGATGAGATGGTATACCTGCGGTATGAGGCAGATCGAAGTCAGAACTACGAAAGCCATCTCGAAAGGCAGGTAACCTGCACTTCGTGTCGATGTATGACCTATTCTGTTTTCGGAGATTGATATTCTGATATTTCAGTTGAAGAACAAAATGGAGGAGCTGGAACGACTTTGGGGCGAAGTTGGCTGAGCCAAGCGCGAGTACGATGAGTTGAAAGCTCGGGCGGACGTTCAGGCTTCAGCGGACAAGGGTGCTCTGGCTAAGGCTTCCGCCTTTGAGGTTCAACTTTGCTTAGCTCGTGATAACAGCTCGGTTCGAATAGATATGATTACAAAGCTCGAATCTGAGCTTTTGAAGATAAAGGCCGAGGTTGTGGATGCCCGGGCTGAAGCCGTAATGGGCCGAACCAAGGCTTACAAGAAAGTGGCGGTCTATTTGAAGGACGCTGCCGCTGTTCGAGCTAAGCTGAGAAGGGCTCTTGATCGTGAGAGCAGAAGCTTGGAGTATGCACAATGCAAATCTCGAAGAGAAACTCTTGAGGAGATCCATGCTAGGGGCTTTGATCTCTCGGAAGAGATAACGCATGGAAAGGCGAATGAATACGATGCTAAATCCTTGCTGTCCGATGCCGAAGATAACGAGAAAGAGACCGATGGGTAGCAGTCCCTGAGAGGGACGTAGATTAGGCCTTTTCTTTTCTAAATTTGTATATAGCACTTTCAAAGTATATTGTAAATGGAGCTTGTATTCTTTCACATATGTGTACAAAAAGAAATCTTGCGACTTCGTTTTTCATGTACCTTTTGATGTTTGTTAGCCATCAGCAAGAAGAACTGGTCTTCGAGTTAAAAGGAATCCTTACATTCATAGTATGGCCCTGGGGATTATTAGGCTGGCCCGTAGGCTCTCACACACTATGGTCGGTATAACCTTTTAATGTAAGCTGGCGTCTTAGGCTCTTATGCTTTCGCCCTTAGGTATATTTAGTTAACTGTTCCGGGTTCAGTCTTCGAGTCGGGTTTCGACTCGAGCTCATTTGACCCTCAAGTTTTTGAATTTAATGTTGGCCCTTAGGCTCTTACGCGTTCGGTCGGTACGACCTTTTAATGTAAGCTGGCATCAGTGGCTCTTACGCTGTGGTTCGGTACGACTTTTTAATGTAAGCTGGCGTCAGTGGCTCTTACGCTTTAGGTCAGTACGACCTTTTATATGGGCTGGCGACAGAAGCTTTTACGCATTGGGTCGATGCGACCTCTAATATAGGCTTTATTTTTCCCTCGTTAAGGACTTTTGAAGTTGTGTTTGCCCGACTCTTCGACGGTTTGATAAAACCTCGACTATGAGCCGTTATATGGTGATGATCGAGCACCTCGGGAGGTTTGGCTCGGTTGCTGAGTATCTCGAAGCCTGTAGTTAGGAGCTGATATGGTCGAAGCTCTTTTGCCTATGTTGAAGGTAGCCTGTTTAACCGGTTCTTTTTGAAGTAATTGAAGGCCTATGATTTTATAGCAACGGTTGGGCGTCCCCGAGTCGCGTTAGTTTGGCTGGTACAGCCTTGTGACCGTAGTCATTTGTGTTTGGCCGGATCCTTTCAGTCCTCGGGTGAAGTCGGCGTCTATATCGAGGGTATGCCTTTTTAGGGGTCTTACAAGTTCGATATATAGCCTTAACTTTAAGATCGGGATTATGCCTTTAGTAAGGTCTTGCAAGTTTTACATGCCTTTGAGGTCTTATAGTTATTGTCACTTGATACAAGTGTGGTCCATGCCTTGCTTGAGGTCTTACACATTTTACATGCCTTTGAGGTCGTACAATTATTGTTGTTGCCTTATATAGGTCTTACGAGACCGAGGCTGTCCGCATATGGTCTTGTGGCCTCGGGTTTTGATAAGTCGATGGGGGTAGCGATTGGCGGCAGTCCCCGAGTCATCGAGGGTTTCTTGGCTCGGGAGCCATTACTTGTAATCTTAGTACTGCCTCATTGGGGGCTTACGATTTCGGGGTTTCCAACCCGGAGGTCACGTGGCCTTGAGTTTTCGACGCCAGTCCCCAAGTGCTCGGAACGTTTTTGGCTCTGGAGTTGTTTTTTGATCTTAATGTTTGTTGCGCCCCCTTTTTCTCGTGAAATCGGGTTTATGACATTCGGTTGGGACACTCTTTCCTTCCGGGGAAGGGGTTTTGCAAATTTGATGAGTCGCCACCTAACGATTTTAAGGTGCATTAGGGCACCTATGGGGTTCAACTACAACTACAATTTTTTTATTACCAGAGATAGGGTAAGGGCTTGAAATTATCCCAAGGGGAAGGTGTTAGGCACCCCTCAGGATCCACTAGTGTGGTTCCCGGCCAGATGGTTCTTTGTGAATTTGTGCAATTAACAAGTAAGCAGATAAGGCTCAAATAAGAGGGGATTTTAAATACACATGTGTTTGGAAATGATAAAAATAAAACAAAATTTGAAAGAGTTATAACCAAGCGTGCTAACGAATATAAAGTGTGTGTGTGTGTGGTGGGGGGGGGGGTAGGGTCCTAGGTTTATTTATAATATGGATCACATCAATGCAGTACCCGGTAATCACTCCACAAAAGAGGGGCTACATGTGGTATTAGCACACCGGTCATCATATCCATATCTACCCTTCCCTCCCCGTTAAGGTATTGAAGCGCGGATTGGTCTCGACCTCTATTGCATGCTATTACCCGTCCCATTCCTATCAGTCCCGGAGGAATTTAGAACTACTATTCCTATAAGAGGGAGGATTTTAGGCTGACTCTTGGGTTTTAAAGGTAAAAAGACTAAGGCAACATTCAAAACACATAGGACTGCGTATTAGGGGAAACATGTAAACAACTAAAAGACTCATATATACCTCCTCAAGTAAAGCACATAAATAGCATGACTTAAAACACATTTAGGGCCAGAATTCAAAGTACTAAGACAGGGGAGTTTTAGTTGTTGAAGCAGACCAATTTACTACGTAACTCAGATAAGAAGTCCGAATCAGGCCTGCCTGCTAGTTGTAGCAGTTGCTAATTAAACAAAGGCGGATTCAATTTTATCGTTATTACCTAAGGCTTGCCTAGGTGTGTATTGATGATACCCTATAAGAATGATATCTATTACTGATTAAAAAATGGCAAAGCAGTAACAGTTTAAAACGAGCAATTTGGATCTTATAGGCATGCTTTCTAAGCCGCATTAATGAAAGGGGTAAGTTGTTAAACAGTACGAGTCAAATTGATTTTAGCTAAACTGGTTTTAGATCCTATAGGCATGGTATCTAATTGAGTAGGCAGAATTTATTTGATCACAGCGAAATTTCTATAGGCGTGATTTCTATAAAATATTGATATTAACCTTATAGGCATGACATCTAATTTCGAAGCTGATTATTAACCTTGCAGATGTGATGTCTGATTATAGCCATTAGATCCTATATGCATGATTTCTATGTGCGGAAGTAAACGTGCAGAACTTTATTAATCAGATCCTATAGGCAGGATATCTAAGTGTGGAAGTAAACATGTAGAACTTTACTAACCGGATCCTATAGGCAGGATATCTAAGTGTGGAAGTAAACATGCAGAACTTCATTAATCAGACCCTATAGGCAGGATATCTACCCTTAAAACATGCATAATTACCCCATCCCTTTTCACTAGTCAACCCCAATATTTGTTTACAAATTATTACAGACCAAATACTAAATTACATAAAAAAATATAAAAATAAGAAGCTACAACCATAGGAAGCCTGATTCTGACTTCCTCTCAGAGTTATGGAACAAACCACCTCAAATGCCACTTGTTTCAAAGCCTTTCTCATACCTGGGTGTGTCAAAGTTCCCTAAGGGTCTCAAGGGACCCCGGACAGTGCTTACACCCAGGTTTGCATAACCAGATAGAGAGGAGTGCAGTGTGGAAGGGCCAGCCCTTATGTTTCCAAGTTCAGAGGGAGCTCAAGGGTCCCAAGGCAAGGCTCACACAAGAGGGGCAGAACTTAGGTTCTAGGAATATAGTAAAAGTGCAGAACATAGAGATTTATTTTAAAAAAACTAGACTGGAAATAATAAGTGATAAAGGTGATTTGAAACCAGCAGTAGTGAAACTCAAACTACACAGAATCAGTAGTTACACAAAGGGGTTAGGGGTTTTGGGAGTACATTGCATGAAGCATATGACCCTAGGAGGGGTCAAGTTTGGACATACACAGCAATAGATGATGCTGGCATGCTCACAAACCAGCCAGATAATACAAACACACAAAAAAAGGGATGTGGGGTTTGGGATTCATGCACGTAGGAGAGCATTAACTTAAAAAAAAAAAAGAAAAAGGGGGAAGGGAACACGTTTCAACATGCTAGTAATGTAACTTGATTGTAGAAACATAAGCAGAAGTGGACAAGCATGAAAGAGATCGAAAGAAAAATAGAAACATGTTGTTGTTGATGCTTGAAAATTAACTAGGACATACCAGTAAGAAGCAAAGTGCAGAAAGAAAAAGTAAGCAAACTCCCACAGCCTAGCCTTGGCTTTCAGCCGGCTAGACAAAGCAGTAGCACAAGTAGTAACAGAGAAAAGAGACAGTTTTGAGTAAAGTGTGTGTTCTGAACTCAGATAGTTCCTCTTCGTTAAAGAAAAGAGGGGGGAGGGGGGGGGGGTATTTATAGTTTTGAAAATATGTGGTAAGTAAGGCAATAAGTAAAGTCTTAACACAAACATGGAAACAATCACAAATTAGAATCAATTAACAGAAGTGATTCCCTTTAATTAAGGAATCACTGTTTAACGGGCAGTAGTAGGTTTCAATTAAGGAAATAAAATCCGTTTGAGGACAAATTGATCATTGCCATATAAAGGGGCAGTAAAAGCATGAAGTAAACCATCGAGTCTAAGTACAAAAAGGCTTATTTTGGGTAAGGATTCAACAAGGTAAAATATCACAGTAAAGGGAAAAGGAATCAATTAATTGTTAACATGCGAGTGAAATTAGGGTTCATAAAAGGAAAAGCTTTTGCAATCAATCACAAGATCAATCAAGGAAGAAACATGATTCTGCACTTCAGTATATAAATAGAGTGAATAGAAGCATCAGACATGCGAGGCCAAACACATTGGCAAAAGAGGTAATCACAAACATGCAGTAGTGGAGCTAGGATTCAGTAGTAAAACAAACATTCGAGGCACAGTAATCAAGTAGGTCAAGTCTCATAGAATCAACAGCGAAGAAAAACATAGTATCAGGTAAAGGAAATCGAAAACATGTAAAGGTCTCACAGTAGCAGGTGAGGAAACCCTTTGAGAAGTTAGGGTTTCAACAAAAGTCGAGTTAAAAAGATAGTAAAAACTCAAAAATCAATGAGTCAAACAAGGGAAATGGGGTCAGAAACAAAGAACAAGTACATATTTAAACACACAATTTTCGGTACTCGGATAAAACTAAAAAGGACTAGGGTTTTGAAACATGCTGAAATAGATAGAATAACACATGAGCAAATAGCAAAATCATCAAACAACATTAAGGTTAGAGAAGAAAACTTAAAGGAAAAACCCTAATCGTTGGAAAAACGAAGAGTCGTTTTGAAAGGAAAGTTGAAGAACCTTCGAGAAAACACTTAAAAGTTCAAGGTATGCACAGATCTAAGGTAGATCTGAAAGAAATCGAAAAGTCTTAGAGATTAGGGTTTGAGAAAACCCAAAAGAAACGAGAAAGATCTCGAAAGTTAACAATCTAACCAAAAAAGGTCAAGGACCTGCCTTGAAAGGCCATGGATGGCCGGAGAAAGGTTGTGGATGGCCGAAGAAAGGCCATGAACAATAGTCGAGCAAGGACTGGACCAGAATCCTTCGAGGTCTTGTCATGAAGCCATAGAACCAAACACCCAGGAGCCATGGAAGGCTGGTATAGATCTCAAATGACCCCGGAAGGCCATGGATTTGGTAGGTTTTAGGGTGGATTAGGGTGGCGGAGGCTAGGGTTTAGGTGGTGTTTCAGAGTGAGTTTAAGAGGAAGGGGATTCTAAGGCGGCGGATTGTATCAAATGGTAGGGTTTTGGGGTCGTTTGGGATTAATTAAGGTAAGGGGCGATGGTGGCCGTTGATTCGAATGATCAACGGCCTATATTAAAAGGGTAGGTGGGTTGGTTTATGAGAATGGGTTTGGCCTGGTCCGGTGGGTTTAATTGGGTTGGGGATTGTGGTCTAATTTGGGGTTACAATTAGGCTAAAATTGGAATGCAATTGGGCTAGATTTTAAATAGCCATTTTCCCTACTTAATTTATAAAAAAGAGTAAATAAGTTTCTGAAAACAAAATTGAAAGCACTAAAATGATTTATAATGTATAATTAACAATTTAAAAATATAGGATCCCATTTTATAAACACGAGACAAATTTAAACCTAAAAAGGCTAATGTTGCAATTATGTGCAATTAGCTTTAAAAATATTAAAAAAATTGTAATAATATGCAAAAATTACCTTAGCTATATTTTAGCATTAAGATATAAATCCAATAGATGATTTGCCAAAAAATAATAATTTTGGAAATGATTATCGGTTTTTATGGATAAAAGGTGGAGATAAATTGATTGAAAAAACCTTTAAAATTATGGAAAAAATAATGAAACACTTGAATATGCTTACATGTGCATATATATGCCATTTTGAAGTTATTTTGCATATTAAAAAAAATATATAGGAAAAAATTAGGTGTCAACAGCTGCTCCTCTTTACTTAGGAAGGATGAAAGAGCTGTCGAGTAAAGATATGATGGCCAATTTTGACCGAGCGAAACGGTTTGAAGAGGTTTGGGTCGCACCCTAGTTTCTGAGCTGCCTACATATCCTTGGTTTTACAGGAATCAGGCCATATGTAGTTCAGGATCCATCGGCGGAGTATGCCGACGGGTACTTTCCAAGAACGGACGCAGTATCTCGGATCGGGTGAGTGGATGGCTTACGGGAATGGTTAGGTTTGGATATGGCTGCGGGCACTGGAGCAGAATCGCTCCAGCCGGGACAGCTGTTGCTTGCCGGTTTACCTGCAAATAAGCAATACACGCACATATTATGCGTAAATTTAGACATGATGCAAATTCCCTGTTGGACTATGAATGCTGTCTTTGAATGGTTAGGATGACGTCTTTAGACCATGATGTCCTAGGCCATGAAGCGTATAATAAAGGATTCGCAAGCCATGAAATGATGTTCTCGAGCTATGAGGATGGTGCCTCCGAACCATGATGCATTTGAATGATGATATGTAAGAGATTGAAAGGGATCCTTGGGCCATGACATGGTGTTCTCGGGCTATGAAGATGGTGCCTCCGAATGATGACGCCTTTGGATGGGTTGGCGATATTTCAGCCCATGAAGGATGCAGTAGCATGTGGTGATCTTTCAGCCGTGTAATGTGGCGATCTTTCAGCCGTGCAATGTGGCGATCTTTCATGGGTCGATCTTTAAGCCGTGCAATGTGGCGATCTTTCAGCAGTGCAATGTGGCGATCTTTCATCTGTGCAATGTGGCGATCTTTCAGCCGTGCAATGTGGCAATCTTTCAGCCGTGCAATGTGGCGATCTTTCAGACGTGCAATGGGGCGATCTTTCAGCCGTGCAATGTAGCGATCTTTCAACATTTCAATGTGGCGATCTTTAAGCCGTGCAATGTGGCGATCTTTCAGCCGTATAATGTGGCGATCTTTCAGCCGTGCAATGTGGCGATCTTTTAGCCGTGCAATGGGGCGATCATTCAGCTGTGGAATGGGGCGATCTTTCAGCCGTGCAATGTGGCAATCTTTCAGTCGTGCAATGTGGATAAAGACAGCGTTTAGTCTCGGAAGGCAGAATAGTAGCCTTATGCAATGCAGATGCCGTTGGAGGTAGAGCTTAACCTCGGAAGGCAGAATGGTAGCCTTATGCAAGTTGGAAGGCAGAATGGTAGCCTTATGCAAGTTGGAAGGCAGAATGGTAGCCTTATGCAAGTTGGAAGGCAGAATGGTAGCCTTATGCAAGTTGGAAGGCACAATGGCAGCCTTATGCAAGTTAGAAGGCAGAATGGTAGCCTTATGCAATGCAGATGCAGTTGGAGGTAGAGCTTAACCTCGGAAGGCAGCATGGTAGCCTTATGCAAGTTGGAAGGCAGAATGGTAGACTTATGCAATGCAAATGCAAAATAGAGGTAGAGCTTAACCTCGGAAGGCAGAATGGTAGCCTTACGCAAGAAATAAAAATAGCAGATGACAGTAGAGTTTCTTAGCTGATAGCAGATTGCGGCGTTGTGATTATTGGGAGCATTGTGACATACGGGACACCACTGGCGTGCGGATAGCAAGCGTAGGTAAGTGTAACGGTAAGGAGAGTCGTATTCTTGAAAAATGCTTGTTCCATGAGTGTGCAGTATGTTTTAGTGATTTCGTAATCCTTGTGCCTGCATCCAAAGGAAAGTCATGAGTTCTGTAAAGGGGAAGGTTAGTTCATATCCCTGTGGGCTTTGCTTGACTCGTTCGGCCTTTGATCTGGCAATACCGTCTGTATCATTGGGGTAGCGCTGCTAAACAAAGCAGTTTCAATAGTAGACATGCACGATTTTGTAAAAGTGTGACATAAATATATAATAAAAAAATAGTTTTTGGATGAACCGCCGACTGTGATGCAATTCAAGACATTGCAACCTTTTTCGCTACGGAATTTTGAGGGTCCTCCTCAAAATTCTTCCCCAGTTTGATGGGTTAATGCTTATGACTGTTGCTTGTGCGGCGATCGGCTGAAATTATTTCGGAATTTTGAGGGTCCTCCTCAAAATTCTGCCCCAGTTTCCAATTTCGGGGGGAAATGAAAATTTAATTGAATTGTGACCGAACCCATAGGGTTGCCTACGTATCCCCTCTTAAACAGGAATCAGGTCAGGCGTAGTTCAATTTACATCATATAGGGAGGACATAAAGATTACACATAGTAACGCTTGACTGCATCTGAATTTGTCGGCTTTGGCCAGACTTCTCCGTCCATTTCTGCAAGTATGAGGGCCCCTCTTGTCAGAACTCGGTGAACCATGTATGGATCCTGCCAGTTGGGAGAGAACTTCCCTTTGGCTTCATCTTGATGCGGAAAAATTTTCTTTAATGCCAGCTGCCATGGTGTGAATTGTCTCGGCTTGACTCTCTTGTTGAAGGCTCTGGACATTCTGTTCTGATAGAGTTGACCATGGCAAACTGCGTTCATTCTCTTTCCATCTATAAGAGCTAGCTGCTCGTAACGACTCTTCACCCACTCTGCATCGTTGAGCTCAACTTCCTGTATGATCCTCAAGGAAGGAATTTCTACTTCGGCGGGAATGACGGCTTCTGTACCATAAACCAGCATATAGGAGTTGCCCCGGTTGATGTGCGGACTGTGGTGCGATACCCTAATAGAGCAAGTGATAACTTCTCGTGCCACTGTTTATGCTTCTCTATCATTTTCCTCAATATCTTCTTGATATTCTTGTTGGCGGCTTCTACGACTCCATTCATTTAAGGCCTGTAGGCTGTGGAATTCTTGTGTCTGATCTTAAAGGTTTCACACATGGTTTTCATCAAGTCGCTGTTGAGATTGGAGCCATTATCAGTAATGATTGACTCTGGAATACCGAATCAACAAACAATGCGGTCCCGGACAAAGTCTTTCACGACTTTCTTAGTCACTACTTTGTAAGACGCTGCTTCGACCCACTTGGGTGAAATAGTCAATTGCCACTAGGATAAACCTGTGTCCGTTGGAAGCGGCAGGCTCGATTGGTCCAATGACGTCCATTCCCCAAGCGGCAAACGACCATGACGAGCTTGTTGTGTTGAGCTCGCTTGGAGGTACCTTTATCATGTCTGCATGTATCTGGCAGCGATGGCATTTTCGGACATACTGGATGTAGTCTGTTTCCATAGTTATCCAAAAGTAACCAGCCCGGAGTATCTTCTTTTCTAAGACAAAACCGTTCATATGTGGACCACAGGTCCCTGCGTGAATTTCCTCTAGTAGCTTGGATGCTTCCTTTGCGTCGACACATCTTAATAATCCCAAATTAGGAGTCCTCCTATACAGGATTCCTCCACTATGAAAGAAGTTGTTGGACAATCTCCGAAGTGTGCGTTTCTGAGTATGATTGGCAAGCTCCGGGTACTCTCTTTTTGCCAAGTATTCCTTGATATCATGAAACCAAGGTTTTCCGTCTGCTTCCTCTTCAACATGGGCACAGTAAGCTGGTTGATTATGAATTTTCACCGGAATAGGATCAATGAAATTCTTATTTGGATGCTGTATCATGGATGATAGGGTAGCCAATGCATCAGCGAACTCATTCTGGATTCTGGGAACATGTTGGAATTCCATATTCGTGAACCTCTTTCTCAATTCCTATACATGATGTAGATACGGGAGTATCTTGGAATTCTTCGTTGCCCATTCTTCTCGTACCTGATGTATAAGTAAATCTGAATCTCCGATCACCAGCAGCTCTTGCACGTTTATGTCAATGGCCATTTTGAGCCCTAAGATACAGGCTTCATATTCGGCCATATTGTTGGTATAGGGGAACATGCGTTTGGCAGACACTGGATAATGGTGACCGATTTCTGATACCAAGACTGCTCCTATGCCAACTCCTTTGAAGTTTGCTGCTCCATCGAAAAACATTCTCCAACCGTCATAGGATTCTGCAATGTCTTCTCCTATGAATGATACCTCTTCATCAGGAAAATACATTTTCAAGGGTTGATATTCTCTATCCACGGGGTTTTCGGCAAGGTGGTCTGCCAGCACCTGTCCCTTGACCGCTTTCTGAGTTACGTAGACAATGTCGAACTCACTCAACAAGATTTGCCACTTGGCTAGCTTGCCAGTGGGCATGGGCTTCTGAAAGATGTACTTCAAAGGATCCATCCTTGATATGAGGTACGTAGTATAGGCGCAGAAGTAATGTCTCAGCTTCTGAGCTACCCAAGTCAAAGCACAACAGGTGCATTCCAAGAGAGAATGTCGGGCCTCGTACGGAGTGAACTTATTGTTGAGATAATAAATGGCTTGTTCCTTTCTCCCCGTTTCATCATGTTTCCCCAAAATGCAGCTGAAAGCTCCATCTAACACTGCAAGGTAGAGCAGTAAGGGTCTACCTGGCTCAGGAGGAACTAGGACTGGTGGTGTTGACAGGTACTCCTTGATTCTATCGAAGGCCTTTGGCAGTCATCGGTCCATTTGGTAGCGGCGTCCTTTTTTAAAATTTTAAAGATCGGCTCACAGATAACTGTAGACTACGCTATGAGTCGGTTCGATGGATCTAGTTCTATTCCTCGGCGGCTCACAATGAACCCAAGCAACTTTCCAGCGGGAACCCCAAATGCACACTTTGCGCGGTTTAGTTTCAGGTTGTACCTCCGTAGTCTGTTGAAAAACTTCCACAGATCTTCTTTATGGTCAGTGGCCTCCTTGGATTTGATGATAACATCATCCACATATACCTCTATCTCCTTGTGTATCATATCATGAAAAATGGTTGTCATGGCCCTCATGTAGGTGGCCCCTGCATTCTTCAGGCCGAATGGCATCATCTTGTAACTATACATTCCCCATGGCGTGATGAAAGCCATTTTCTCAGCATCTTCTTCATCCATCCAGATCTAATGATAACTAGCGAAACAATCACAAATGATTGCAACTCATGTTTGGCGCAAGTCAATCAGGAAGTGTATATTCGGCAAAGGGAAGTCGTACTTTCGGACTGGCCTGGTTGAGATCCCGGTAGTCGACACAGACTCTGACCTTCCCATCCTTCTTTGGTACTGGCACAATGTTGGCTAACCATGTCGGGTATTCAACCACCCTGAGAACCTTAGCTTTGATCTGCTTGGTGACTTCTTCCTTGATTTTCAGACTCATATCAGGTTTGAGCTTTCTGAGCTTTTGCTTTACCGGTGGACACATTGGATCGGTTGGCAATTTGTGAGCCACAATAGACATACTCAGACCGGTCATGTCATCATACGACCAGGCGAATATGTCCTCATACTCCTTTAGAAACTCTGCGTATGCTTCCTTCTCTGATGGCGATAAGTGAATGCCGATTCGCGTTTCCTTGACATTTTCTGCATCTCCCAGGTTAACAATTTCGGTTTCGTCCAGGTTGGACTTAGGTCTGTTTTCAAAGTTCTCAACTTCTCTGACAAATCTCCTCAGGTATGTCATCTTCTTCTGAATCAATGTCCGTTTGTTGCGTTGTCTCATTGCATGTCACAGTCATTGGTTCATCAAGATAAGTAATAGTAATGCTGTATAGGTAAAGTAAGGAGGAAACGATAGAAATAAATATTAATTCATTGGAAAAATCAAACATGTTTTGATAAATTGAATAACTGTATTGAAATTGAAGATAGTGAATAATGCTTGTTTTAGCCTTGCTACCCCGAATCTCGTCGGGCTCTGGTGGTCATGATGGCCCAATTGTTGAGGTATGCCCCTCTGCTCACAGCTTGTATGGAAGGACCTTCCTCCCCCTCCTCCTCAAGAATAACACAACAATCCATATCATTGTCCTCTAGAAACAAGTTTTTCACTGCCCGCGAGTGGTTCTTCTTCCTCTGTCCCATAGACGACGTCGGCCTGTTGGAAAGTCTGCTCCAAGTGTGGTATTGGTTGCTCTAACAGGTATAAGGACCGTGCCATGGTGGCGACCAATTATTGAGCTCCTCCCAGGTATATTCATATCCCAAACCGAAAGTAGTGCCATGTTTCTTGTGTTTTATAGGTTTAGAGATCCCTTGGAGATTCTTGCCGAGTCCTTTGCCAGGTTCGTACCCACTCCAATTCAGTGTACTCTCGATCTTGTTATCCCATCATTTGTCTTTGTCGACAGCATTGACCCGCTCGATATGGTGGTAAGTTTCTCCACCTAGCTTTCTTCTTCCTCCTATTGCCGGAATGGTCTGGCGATTGTATATAGGATTGCTGCCGTCACCGTGAATGATCACTTCCTGGTGATTCCATTCAAACATTACGGCCTGATGCAGCGTTGAAGCTACGGCCCCAGCAGCATGAATCCAGGGTCGTCCTAGCAGCAAGTTGTAGGATGCTGGCACATCTATCACTTGAAAATCGACCTCGAACCAGGTTAGTCCCATCTGCAGACACATGCTAATCTCACCGATGGTGGACCTATGAGACCCATCAAAAGCCTTCACATTGATTGCTCCTTCTTTTATCTCATGCAGCCCTTTGCCTAACTTCTTGAGTGTTACCAAAGGACAGATGTTAAGGCTGGAACCCCCATCGATCAGGGTCCTGGTGATGAAATAGTCTTCGCATTGTACAATAATGTGCATGGCTTTGTTGTGACCCAACCCTTCAGGTGGCAGCTCGTCCTCATAGAAGGTGATTATATGGCTTTCTAATACTTGTCCCACCATATTAGCCATTTCCCCGCTAGTGATGTTACTTGGCACGTACGCTTCACTCAGCACCTTTAATAGAGCGTTTTTGTGTCTTGGAATTCTGCAGTAATGAGAGGATGGATATTTGTGCTGGTGCTTTGTTTAGCTGGTCGATGACCGTATACTCCTTGGCCTGTATTTTCCTCCAAAGGTCGTCTGGACCCGTCTCAATGATGAGTGGCTGGTTGGAGGCCTGCTTGCTTGACTCAACTAGGTGTTTAGGGGTATAGACTCTCCCAGTTCTTGTCATACCCTGCGCTGCAATAGTCTCTTCAATCCTGACTTTTCCTTTCCTCCTAGCCTCGGCTGTATAATCCCAGGGTATAGCTTTTGTATGGAATGACGGCATGGTGGATATCGCCACTGGAATCGATGCGGCCACCTTTACTTCGAATGGGACATGTTCTTTGGGTGGAAAAACTGCAACCTCAAATGGTGTTGGTGCCTTTGTTGATGGCGTTGCTTCAAACTCAAGAAGGATAGACATATCTACCTCAGTGACCTCAGACGGTTGGATCTGGACTATGATGGGGTTGAGAGTAACTGCTGGCTTCTTCGGATCATCGCCTTCCGTGATCAACCCGATGGATCCCTCGGGATCCCAATCATCCTCTACTTCAATCATGTGAATACCCCCGCCTTTATGGTCTGGTAGAGGGTTGTTGCGGACGTTCGGAGCGGCTTCCTTTGCTACAATGACTTTGTTATCAATCAGGGACTGTATCTTGTCTTTTAAAGAGTGACATTCATCGATCGTGTGTCCCTTTATGCCGGAGTGGTATGCACAAGACTTGTTTGGGTTAACCCACTGAGAAGGATTCTCAGGGGTTGTAGCAGGGATGAGGGTGACATAACCGGCGGCTTTGAGTCTCTCGTATAGCTGATCAATGGGTTCACGATGGCTATGTATTGTTTCGGAAGCCTCCAATCAAATTTAGGTCGGGGCCTAGGGATGTTTTGGCGTAGGGGGGGGGGGCGATTGGTAATTAGATGGTTGGGCATTGTAAGTTTGGTAGACATAAGCGGGCTAGGAGTATCTGGGCGAGGTAGGCTGATATGTGGGAGGTGGAGGTGATTGATAAGTTGGTAGTGGAGCTTGGTAGGAGGGTGCTTGGTAATTTGAGGCTTGCTGATATGTGAGTGGAGGTATTGGGTAGGTTTGGTATTTGAGAGGAGACTTGTTCCTTTGTGCAACCATCACGGCCCCTACGTCCCTCTTCTTAGACACACCACCCGACTGTAAGGCCTTAGTTGTAGCTTGCAAGGTCTCGAAGTTTGTAACCATACCGCTCTTAATACCTTCTTCAATTCGTTCCCCCAGCTTGATAATGTTAGAAAACTTATGATTCTCAATCACCATCAACCATTCATAGTATTGCAGGTCTTGAGCCCGGACAAAGAACTTGTTCATTTGTTCTTCCTCTAAGGCGGGTCTGACCTTAGCAGCTTTGGACCTCCAGCGAGTAGCATACTCGCAAAATGTCTCCATGGGCTTCTTCTTTAGATTCTGGATATAGAACACGTCTTGCGCGTTCTCTGTGTTAAACCTGAACCTGTCCACAAAATCAGATGCCATACCTACCCAGCTCGACCATTTCTTAGGATCTTGGCTGATGTACCAAGACAGTGCATCTCCTTTCAGACCTCTCATGAACAGCTTCATGCGGATCCTTTCGTCTTTTCCTACCCCGACCAGCTTGTCACAGTATGTTCTCAGATGGACCCTTGGATCACCTGTACCGTCAAACATCTCGAACTTGGGAGGTTTGTACCCCTCTGGTAGTTCGACATCTAGTTGTATGCAGAGATCTTCATAGTTCAAACCTTCGATCCCTTTACTTCCTTCAACGGCTTGGATTCGGCTGGTTAGTTTCTTAAGCTCTTCAGCCAAGTTTCTGATGAGTAGATCCTTTTCATCGGACTCAGGGGTGCAAGATAAATGTTGGGTGGAGAGTGGAATGGTCTCCACGTAGATGGGATTGTTATGGTGGCCTGGTGTGTGGGTGTGGAAATGGTCATTTGCAGGATTTTGTGGTTCGGGGATGAGTAATGGATTGTTGTTTGGAGTGTGGCAAGTGTTGCATTGGTTCTTTGTTGGAGCAGTAGGATGAATTGGTTGCTTTTGTGGAGGTTTGGGGATTTGACCGTTGGGGAAGATGGTGTCTGGGGTGCTGAGGGAGAAGGATAGGTTGGCCAGATTCCGAACCTAATCAAGCTCTTCTTGAAACTTCAACAATTTCTGCTCAAGTTGTGACACATTTTCATTGGGAACCCGAATACCATGGTCATCAGTGGCCTCTGCTGTTGTGTTCTCCTTTCTGACGTTCAAATCTTCCATTTTGCCTTTGTTCTTGTTCTTAACAGGACTACGAGAAGGAGTGGGTGAAGGGCCCCTAAATCTCGTGGAATAAGATGATGTTGCCAGAGTGCACGAACTAACCTTTGGGGAGGGGAATAACAAAACAAAAATAAAACAAAAGGTAACCAAGTTAGTGAGGGATCATAAAAAGTGTTGCAATATTTAAACACATAGTGCAGGAATGTAAATCGTGCCCTAATTTGGGAACCTCGTTGTGCCTGAGGTAGGCCTAGCAACAAATTTATTTGGAGAACTTAGAATGCTAAATGCCTCATTTCATTGATAAAGATAAGACGAATCCCAAATTTAAAATAAACAAGAAATAAAAGTTACTAATGGCCATTGGCCTTGTTACATTTTAAGCAAAGAAGATAAATTCCTATCTACTTGGTCCCAGAAGGACCTTCCCCATATTCGGCATCCTTGGCTCCTTCGAACAGCTTTCCCAACTCGCGAAGTCCCAGCAACAGGTATGCTCTGGCTAGATATGCGCCTTCAGCCCCTTTAGCCTCTTGACAATCCTCGACCCTTTTGAGAAGCTTTCTTTCCAGTTCTACTATACCTCGCTCCAAGTATCCCAGTCATTTGTTGGCGTTGGTAGCCATATCTTTCCATTCTTCGATTAGCTTTTGGTTGGACTATTGTATTTCACGATGTTCACTTTCACACTCGCGGATCCTTTTGCGCAACTGGTTGTACTTGACTTGCGCTTCAGCCTTTTCGTCTATAATCCTATGGCCCCGAACAAACCCTAGCTGGCCTAAACCGTCATGATTGTCTTACAACCAACTTGAATAGAAAGGAGTACAATTGGCATGGTAGCAGTCTGGCTCTATGGTGTCTCTTCCCATCACGATCTTGCTATGCCACATGTGTTGGGCTTGGCACTTGTAAGGACTATCATCGCCTTGGAAGTCGGCTCGAAAGTGGCTCATCTTGTCGACCCTGGGTATGACCTGCTTCCTACCAGCTTGCCTCATAACTCGCAGCGAGACGTAAGGGTAGGTTCCCCTTAGGCCAATTAGTATCAGGAAAGGTACGTCTCTAGATCAGACGATGAACTCCTCCGTCGAAAACCATTTGAACATCCACTGAACTTTTTCCTCGATCAGATTATCAAACAGCTCAACCCATCCTTTAGCATCCTCGGGTTGGCGAACATGTCGGGGATGTAATTCATTCGCTTTGGATGATGGAACGCGATGTGATCATCCCAATCCCTACGCTGAATTTCTTGTCGATATTTGCCCTTTTGGAGATGCTCTATGAGCCAAAGTTGAAGCAGCAGATTGCATCATTCGAATGCTCCTCGTTGACACTTCTCTAAGGCTCAGTATATGTCTGCAATAATCATAGGTACAATACTGAATGCTTGCCCACCAATCCCCTCAATCATGGTTTTGGTTACCATGGCTAGTCTAGTATGAATTCTACCTTTCTTCCTCGGAAATACAATCAGACCCAGGAAGCAAAATATGAAGACGAAAACCCTACGGTGGACGTGTCCCAAGGATGTGATGGCAAACTCGCCAGAGTAGGTGCGGTAAGTTTAGTGTGACCCTACCTTTCATACAAGTAGTCAAAAGGGATGTATGAATCTTTCAAGCATGTCAGTTGCGGATTCTTCTTCAAACCCATCATTTTAAGGAAACCTCTACCTTTGCGATTCTCAGGCATTAGCAAGCCCGAAGTTTCCCATACTAGGCCAGCCAGTCCTCCTATCTCCTCCAGCAAAGGTGTTATTTCATACCCCCAAAGCAGAATACGGCTCTTTCATAATCCCAAAACAATGTGGCAGCCTCTATGATAATGTTATTGGGTTGGATTTCCAGGAGGGATGGTAGATTTGCCAGATATTTTCTGACGAGGTGCTGATCACTAGAGTGTAAATCTTTCCACCAGCTTAGCAACCTTGGGTAGATGTTGGTGACCATGCCGAATCTGGGGACTTCGTGCCTCATATTTCTGCAAGGCAAATAAGGTTAGACCCTTCCCCCACCAGACTCAACTATTTAATATCAATGATTAGCAGGAAGCATCTAGTTCTCTAAATAAATGCACAGAACGTAATGACGTCCGTTAGGGTTTAAGGAAACCCAGCGGACTTTGGACAAGGCTATCTTAAAGGATCATTATGTGGACAACATAACTAATCTGGCTAGGTTTGACCATGATGCATGCACAATTTAAACAGAGTAAGGTTTCTATGGTGTTTTAGACTGGTACCCTTGAGCGGACAACTCAAGGGGGAAGGCTCGAAACTGTCGACTGCACCACTGATCGACTAGTTTTACCGCAAATATGCCTTTCCGAATTTAGGGGTAATGATATAGGAAGAGCTCAATTACTCATTATAAGCGTTGCTATAGGATTTGTTTGGAAAGAGTGGAGTATGATGTTTAGCATGATTATGCAATAATTAACAGCATGTTGAAATGTATTTGCACATTAAGAAAGCGATAAATACAACAGTTTCATAATTTAAAGCAATAAAGGAAAGAAAACAAGAAGATATGTCAGTTTTGCTTCTAAATAAGAAATTAAATGCTTAAAGGAATTAAACAGATAATTGCACATAGGGAGAGGTACAAATTCACAAGAATAATCTGAAATGGTAAAAGCCTAAAAGTCCCCAGCAGAGTCGCCATGCTGTCGCACCCCCTTTTTCTCGCGAAATCGGGTTTTACAAATTTGATGAGTCGCCACCTAACGATTTTAAGGTGCGTTAGGGCACCTATGGGGTTCAACTACAACTATATTTTTTTATAACCAGAGATAGGGTAAGGGCTTGAAATTATCCCAAGGGGAAGGTGTTAGGCACCCCTCAGGATCCACAAGTGTGGTTCCCGGCCAGATGGTTCTTTATGAATTTGTGCAATTAACAAGTAAGAAAATAAGGCTCAAATAAGAGGGGATTTTAAATATACATGTTTTTGGAAATGATAAAAATAAAACAAAATTTGAAAGAGTTATAACCAAGCATGCTAACGAATATAAAAGGGGGGGGGGGGTCCTAGGTTTATTTATAATATGGATCACATCAATGCAATACCCAGTAATCACTCCTCAAATGAGGGGCTACACGTGGTATTAGCGCACCGGTCATCATATCCATATCTACCCTTCCCACCCCGTTAAGGTATTGAAGCGCGGATTGGTCTCGACCTCTATTTTATGCTATTACCCATCCCATTCCTATCAGTCCCAGAGGAATTAGGACTACTATTCCTATAAGAGGGAGGATTTTAGGCTGACTCTTAGGGTTTTAAAGGTAAAAGGACTAAGGCGACATTCAAAATACATAGGACTGCATATTAGGGGAAACATGTAAACAACTAAATGGCTCATATATACCTCCTCAAGTAAAAATAAATAGCATGATTTAAAGCACATTTAGGGCCATAATTCAAAGTACTAAGACAGGGAAGTTTTAGTTGTTGAAGCAGACCAATTTATTACATAACTCAGATAAGAAGTCCGAATCAGGCCTGCCTGCTGGTTGTAGCAGTTGCTAATTAAATAAAGACGGATTCAGTTTTATCGTTATTACCTAAGGCTTGCCTAGGTGTGTATTGATGATACCCTATAAGCATGATATCTATTACTGATTCAAAAATGGCAAAGCAGTAACAGTTTTAAACGAGCAATTTGGATCCTATAAGCATGCTTTCTAAACCGCATTAATGAAAGGGGTAAGTTGTGAAACAGTACGAGTCAAACTGATTTTAGCTATACTGGTTTTAGATCCTATAGGCATGGTATCTAATTGAGTAGGCAGAATTTATTTGATCACAGCGAAATTTCTATAGGCGTGATTTCTATAAAATATTGCTATGAACCTTATAGGCATGACATACAATTTCGAAGTTGAATCTTAACCTTGCAGATGTGATGTCTGATTATAGCCATTAGATCCTATAGGCATGATTTCTAAGTGTGGAAGTAAACGTGTAGCACTTTATTAATCAGATCCTATAGGCAGGATATCTAAGTGTGAAAGTAAACATGTAGAGCTTTACTAACCAGATCCTATAGGCAGGATATCTAAGTGTGGAAGTAAACATGTAGAACTTCATTAAGACCCTATAGGTAGGATATCTACCCTTAAAACATGCATAATTACCCCATCCCTTTTCACTAGTCAACCCCAATATTTGTTTACAAATTATTACAGACCAAATACTGAATTACATCAAAAAAATGTAAAAATAAGAAGTTACAACTATATGAAGCCCGATTCTGACTTCCTCTCTGAATTATGGAACAAACCACCTCGAATGCCACTTGTTTAAAAGCCTTTCTCAGACCTGGGTGTGTCAAAGTTCCCTAAGGGTCTCAAGGGACCCGGGCAGTGCTTACACCCAGGCTTACATAACCATCTAGAAAGGAGTGCAGTGTGGAAGGGCCAGCCCTTATGTGTCCAAGTTCAGAGGGAGCTCAAGGGTCCCAAGGCAAGGCTCACACAAGAGAGGCAGAACTTAGGTTCTAGGAATATAGTGAAAGTGCAGAACATAGAGATTTATTTTTAAAAAAAAACTGGACTGGAAATAGTAAGTGATAAAGGTGATTTGAAACCAGTAGTAGTGAATCTCAAACTACACAGAATCAGTAGTTACACAAAGGGGTCAGGGGTTTTGGGAGTACATTACATGAAGCATATGACCCTAGAAGGGGTCAAGTTTGGACATGCACAGTAATAGATGATCCTGGCATGCTCACAAACCAGCCAGATAATACAAACACAAAAAAAAGGGATGTGGGGTTTGGGATTCATGCACGTAGGGAGAGCATTAACTTAAAAAAAAAAAAGAAAAAGGGGGAAGGGAACACCTTTCAACATGCTAGTAATGTAACTTGATTGCAGAAACATAAGCAGAAGTGGACAAGCATGAAAGAGATCGAAACAAAAATAGAAACATGTTGTTGTTGATGCTTGAAAATTAACTAGGACATACCAGTAAGAAGCAAAGTGCAGAAAGAAAAAGTAAGCAAACTCCCACAGCCTAGCCTTGGCTTTCAACCGGCTAGACAGAGCAGTAGCACAAGTAGTAACAGAGAAAAGAGAGAGTTTTGAGTAAAGTGTGTGTTCTGAACTCAGATAGTTCCTCTTCGTTAAAGAAAGAGGGAGGGGGGGAGGGTATTTATAGTTTTGAAAACAGGTGGTAAGTAAGGTAATAAGTAAAGTCTTAACACAAACATGGAAACAATCACAAATTAGAATCAATTAACAGAAGTGATTCCCTTTAATTAAGGAATCACTGTTTAACGGGCAGTAGCAGATTTTAATTAAGGAAAGAAAATCAGTTTGAGGACAAATTGATCATTGCCATATAAAAGGTCAGTAAAAGCATGAAGTAAACCATCGAGTCTAAGTACAAAAAGGCTTATTTTGGGAAAGGATTCAGCAAGGTAAAATATCACAGTAAAGGGAAACGGAATCAATTAATTTTAAACATGCGAGTGAAATCAGGGTTTATAAAAGGAAAAGCTTCTGCAATCATTCACAAGATCAATCAAGGAAGAAACATGATTCTGCACTTCAGTATATAAATAGAGTGAATAGAAGCATCAGACATGCGAGGCCAAACACATTGGCAAAAGAGGTAATCACAAACATGCAGTAGTGGCAGAAATAAGCTAAGATTCAGTATTAAAACAAACATTCGAGGCACAATAATCAAGAAGGTCAAGTCACATAGAATCAACAGTGAAGAAAAACATAGTATCAGGTAAAAGAAATCGAAAACATGTAAAGGTCTCACAGTAGCAGGTGAGGAAACCCTTTGAGAAGTTAGGGTTTCAACAAAAGTCGAGTTAAAAAGATAGTAAAAACTCAAAAATCAACGAGTCGAACAAGAAAAATGGGGTCAGAAACAAAGAACAAGTACATATTTAAATAAACAATTTCCGGAACTCGGATAAAACTAAAAAGTACTAGGGTTTTAAAACATGCTGAAATAGATAGAATAACACATGAGCAAATAGCAAAATCATCAAACAACATTAAGGTCAGAGAAGAAAACTTAAAGGAAAAACCATAACCGTTGGAAAAATGAAGAGTTGTTTTGAAAGAAAAGTTGAAGAACCTTCGAGAAAACCCTTAAAAGTTCAAGGTAAGCGCAGATCTAAGGTAGATCTGAAAGAAATCAGAAAGTCTTAGAGATTAGGGTTTCATAAAACCCAAAAGAAACGAGAAAGATCTCGAAAGTTAACAATCTAACCAGAAAAGGTCAAGGACCTGCCTTGAAAGGCCATGGATGGCCGGAGAAAGGTTGTGGTTGGCCGAAGAAAGGCCATGAACAATAGTCGAGCAAGGACTGGACCAGATTCCTTCGAGGTCTGGTCATGAAACCATAGAACCAAACACCAGGAGCCATGGAACAATGGTATAGATCTCAAATGACCCCGGAAGGCCATAGATTTGGTAGGTATTAGGGTTGATTAGGGTGGCGGCGGCTAGGGTTTAGGTGGTGTTGCAGAGAGAGTTTGAGAGGAAGGGGATTCTAAGGCGGCGGANATGAGACAACCCAATAGCACGGAGGTGTGTTCATTTGTGGACATTGTCACAACGGTGATAGTGGATGACACAAGTGCCTTGATTAATGTTGAAGATCCTCTTGAAGCCGTGCTTCTTAACATGGATGTCAATGATGATGCCGGTAGAGTGGAGTGCGTGAATGCATTGCATGGTATGGGTTCATATTCTTATGAGCCTAGGAAGCTACCTTTGGATCTTGAGAATCGCAAAACTCCGCCAACCAAGCCATCAATTGAGGAGCCACCGGTGTTGGAGTTGAAGCCACTTCCTCCACACCTCAGGTATGAGTTTTTGGGTTCAAATTCTACTTTACCTATTATTCTTTCTTCTCGCCTAACTAACATGCAGGTTGACGCCACTTTGGCGGTTCTTCAAAAGTGCAAAAAGGCGATTGGATGGACATTGGCCGAAATTCGGGGGATAAGCCCTGCATTTTGCATGCACAAGATCATTTTGGAGGAGGATGCAAGGCCCTCTCTTGAACATCAAAGAAGATTAAATGAGGCGATGCAAGAAGTGGTAAAGAAGGAGGTTATCAAGTGGTTAGACGCCGGTGTGGTATACCCGATCTCGGATAGTTCATGTACCTCTCCGGTCCAATGTGTGCCAAAGAAGGGTGGAATGACGGTAGTGACCATTGCCAACAATGAGTTGATTCTTACTCGGACGGTTACGGGTTGGAGAGTGTGTATGGACTATAGAAAGCTTAACAAGGTAACAAGAAAAGTATCATTCCCACTACCNAAACCACCTCGAATGCCACTTGTTTAAAAGCCTTTCTCAGACCTGGGTGTGTCAAAGTTCCCTAAGGGTCTCAAGGGACCCGGGCAGTGCTTACACCCAGGCTTACATAACCATCTAGAAAGGAGTGCAGTGTGGAAGGGCCAGCCCTTATGTGTCCAAGTTCAGAGGGAGCTCAAGGGTCCCAAGGCAAGGCTCACACAAGAGAGGCAGAACTTAGGTTCTAGGAATATAGTGAAAGTGCAGAACATAGAGATTTATTTTTAAAAAAAAACTGGACTGGAAATAGTAAGTGATAAAGGTGATTTGAAACCAGTAGTAGTGAATCTCAAACTACACAGAATCAGTAGTTACACAAAGGGGTCAGGGGTTTTGGGAGTACATTACATGAAGCATATGACCCTAGAAGGGGTCAAGTTTGGACATGCACAGTAATAGATGATCCTGGCATGCTCACAAACCAGCCAGATAATACAAACACAAAAAAAAGGGATGTGGGGTTTGGGATTCATGCACGTAGGGAGAGCATTAACTTAAAAAAAAAAAAGAAAAAGGGGGAAGGGAACACCTTTCAACATGCTAGTAATGTAACTTGATTGCAGAAACATAAGCAGAAGTGGACAAGCATGAAAGAGATCGAAACAAAAATAGAAACATGTTGTTGTTGATGCTTGAAAATTAACTAGGACATACCAGTAAGAAGCAAAGTGCAGAAAGAAAAAGTAAGCAAACTCCCACAGCCTAGCCTTGGCTTTCAACCGGCTAGACAGAGCAGTAGCACAAGTAGTAACAGAGAAAAGAGAGAGTTTTGAGTAAAGTGTGTGTTCTGAACTCAGATAGTTCCTCTTCGTTAAAGAAAAGAGGGAGGGGGGGAGGGTATTTATAGTTTTGAAAACAGGTGGTAAGTAAGGTAATAAGTAAAGTCTTAACACAAACATGGAAACAATCACAAATTAGAATCAATTAACAGAAGTGATTCCCTTTAATTAAGGAATCACTGTTTAACGGGCAGTAGCAGATTTTAATTAAGGAAAGAAAATCAGTTTGAGGACAAATTGATCATTGCCATATAAAAGGTCAGTAAAAGCATGAAGTAAACCATCGAGTCTAAGTACAAAAAGGCTTATTTTGGGAAAGGATTCAGCAAGGTAAAATATCACAGTAAAGGGAAACGGAATCAATTAATTTTAAACATGCGAGTGAAATCAGGGTTTATAAAAGGAAAAGCTTCTGCAATCATTCACAAGATCAATCAAGGAAGAAACATGATTCTGCACTTCAGTATATAAATAGAGTGAATAGAAGCATCAGACATGCGAGGCCAAACACATTGGCAAAAGAGGTAATCACAAACATGCAGTAGTGGCAGAAATAAGCTAAGATTCAGTATTAAAACAAACATTCGAGGCACAATAATCAAGAAGGTCAAGTCACATAGAATCAACAGTGAAGAAAAACATAGTATCAGGTAAAAGAAATCGAAAACATGTAAAGGTCTCACAGTAGCAGGTGAGGAAACCCTTTGAGAAGTTAGGGTTTCAACAAAAGTCGAGTTAAAAAGATAGTAAAAACTCAAAAATCAACGAGTCGAACAAGAAAAATGGGGTCAGAAACAAAGAACAAGTACATATTTAAATAAACAATTTCCGGAACTCGGATAAAACTAAAAAGTACTAGGGTTTTAAAACATGCTGAAATAGATAGAATAACACATGAGCAAATAGCAAAATCATCAAACAACATTAAGGTCAGAGAAGAAAACTTAAAGGAAAAACCATAACCGTTGGAAAAATGAAGAGTTGTTTTGAAAGAAAAGTTGAAGAACCTTCGAGAAAACCCTTAAAAGTTCAAGGTAAGCACAAATCTAAGGTAGATCTGAAAGAAATCAAAAAGTCTAAGAGATTAGGGTTTCATAAAACCCAAAAGAAACGAGAAAGATCTCGAAAGTTAACAATCTAACCAGAAAAGGTCAAGGACCTGCCTTGAAAGGCCATGGATGGCCGGAGAAAGGTTGTGGTTGGCCGAAGAAAGGCCATGAACAATAGTCGAGCAAGGACTGGACCAGATTCCTTCGAGGTCTGGTCATGAAACCATAGAACCAAACACCAGGAGCCATGGAACAATGGTATAGATCTCAAATGACCCCGGAAGGCCATAGATTTGGTAGGTATTAGGGTTGATTAGGGTGGCGGCGGCTAGGGTTTAGGTGGTGTTGCAGAGAGAGTTTGAGAGGAAGGGGATTCTAAGGCGGCGGATTGTATCAAATGGTAGGGTTTTGTGGTCGTTTGGGATTAATTAAGGTAAGAGGCGATGGTGGCTGTTGATTCGAATGATCAACGACCTATATTAAAAGGGTAGGTGGGTCGGTTTATGAGAATGGGTTTGGGCCTGGTCCGGTGGGTTTAATTGGGTTGGGGATTGGGGTCTAATTTGGGGTTACAATTAGGCTAAAATTGGAATGCAATTGGGCTAGATTTTAAATAGCCATTTTTCCCTACTTAATTTATAAAAAATAGTAAATAAGTTTCTGAAAACAAAATTGAAAGCACTAGAATAATTTATAATGTATAATTAACAATTTAAAAATATAGGATACCATTTTATAAACATGAGACAAATTTAAACCTAAAAAGGCTAATATTGCAATTATGTGCAATTAGCTTTAAAAATATTAAATAAAATGGTAAAATATGCAAAAATTACCTTAGCAATATTTTAGCATAAAGATGAAAATCCAATAGATGATTTGCCAAAAAATAATAATTTTGTAAATGATTATCGGTTTTTATGGATAAAAGGTGGAAATAAATTGATTGAAAAACCCTTAAAAATTGTGGAACAAATAATGAAACACTTGAATATGCTTACATATGCATATATATGCCATTTTGAAGTTATTTTGTATATTAAAAAAAATATATAGGGAAAAATTGAGTGTCAACAATGTTCCTCATTGAGGGCTTACGAGTTTGGAGCTCCGACCCGGGGGTCGCATTGTTTTGAGTTCTTGATGCCAGTCCCCGAGTGTTCGGGACATTTTTGACCGAGGAGCCATTTTTGCAAAAATACCGACCTTCTTTGAAACGCAAAATGCTTTTTGAAAGTATTCTTTGATTACTTGGTACAAGTATGCATGTCTTTGCTGTTAAGGGCTCATTTATTCTATGCGGGCATGGTTTGTTCGACCGTTTGGCCCAGTACATAGATTTCCTATCGAGTCCCCATTTAGCGCATCTTGGCTTCTCCGAGTAGGTGACCTTCCAGGGGGATGTCCCCCAGTATTCGAGGTTGATTGCAAAAGAAGCCTTGAATAGTTGTTGAGTTTTCCTTAGGTTGCATATAGATGTTGCCTTGTCATAAACCTTGCCGGTAAAACCCTTTTCGGGATAAAAACCCGGTCGAAGGAAAAGAGTGCAACGTGTGCTTTAAAACCTTATGGTCTTCGAGCTGGATTAGCGCTTCGACTGTCTCAGTCGTACACCTACACAAAGTTAGTGGGAGGTGTAAAATAAAAAAGGAGATGGTTATACCTTAGTGGCGATGGCGCTTTGAGCCTCGGTAGGCCTTCAGTATTTGCTCCGAGGATACGGTAAGGTCCTTTATTTGTTCATTCGGGTACAACCGAGAACATGCCTCGTGGTTACTATTTCACTGTTTGTTTATCCTTCAGTTCCTTTGATGGTGGAAATATTGGTGTTTTGGGTTATGCCAGCCACATTGACTGGTGGGGTGGTTTCCCCTTTCGTTGTTTCACTTGCCGTGTTTAATCCGTTGAGGACTCGAGAGGCGGGCGTAGTTTGGTCAAGCAGCCCGAGTTGCTCTTTCACCCTCGACCTGATAATATTGGCCGAGCTACCTGGATCCAGAAGTACACGTTTAATTTGAAATGTACTCACAAGAAAAGAAGTTACCAGTGTGTCGTTATGGGGCCGAGATAGAGCCTCAAGTTCGCTTTTCCATGGTGAGAGATGTTTTTGTTTCTCCTGACCGTGGGTTGCTGCAGGGCACTGACACCTTAGAAGATTGTATGGATGACATGCTGCAGCTCATCTGCTTCGTTCTTTTTGGTCGCCTTTCTTTACTGAAACTGATTTTTGACTCGATCGCTGAGGAATTCCCGAAGGTGACCTTTGCTGAGTAATCGGGCCACTTCTTCCCGGAGTTGTCGGCAATCTTCGGTCCTGTGACCGTGCGTGTTGTGAAATTCACACACCAAGTTATGATTTCTTTGTGAAGGATCTGATTGTATAGGCCTTGGCCACCTGGTGTCTCTGATTTTACTGATGGCGAGTACGATGTCCGAAATATCGACATTGAAGTTGTATTCTGACAAGCGGGGTGCCTCCGCCGGCCCTGCGCGCCTATCAAACCCGGCTCTGCTGACGAGTCCCCGAGGGTTCTGCCCTCGGCCCGTTCTTTGATCATTCCGGGGTATGTTACGCCTCGGGGCATTTCTCCCGTCTTCGATGTATGGCTGGTACCTTTCTTTGTTTGGCTTTGGCTCCTTCGCCAGAAGCCTACTAGGATATACCGAGCCCGAGGTGGCTCCTAGTTGGTCGTCCTCGACCCTAATTTTCGATTCATATCGGTTATGAATGTCAGACCAGGTCACGGCGGGGTATTCAACAAGATTCTGTTTCAGTTGTTTCAAAGCAACCAAGCTTCGTTCATTCAGACCTTGAGTGAAGGCTTACACTGCCTAGTCGTCAAAGACCAGTGGCAGTTCTATTCGTTCCATTTGAAAGCGAGATACAAAATCTCGTAGCATCTCATTCTTCCTCTGCTTGATCTTGAAGACGTTGGATTTCCTTGTTGCTACTTTGATGGCACCAGCATGTGCCTTTATGAAAGAATCCGCCAACATGGCAAATAAATCTATCGAGTTTGGGGCCAGGTTGTGATACCACATCATTGCCGTTTTAACAAGCGTTTCTCCGAACTTCTTCAGTAGAATGGACTCGATCTCGTCGTCCTATAGGTTGTTGCCCTTCACTGCGCAAGTGTAAGAAGTAACGTGCTCATTGGGGTCTGAGGTTCCGTTGTACTTCAGAAGGTCTGGCATTCTGAACTTCTTCGAAATGGGTTTTTCGGAGCCGCTTCCTGTGGGAACGGCTTCTGTACGAACCTCTTTGAATCCACACCTTTCAGGATCGGGGTTGCGCCCGGAATTTGGTCGACCCTGGAATTGTAGGTCTCGTCCTTTTTGTCATTGGCTTCTATCTTCTTCTCGCCCGAACCGATCCTGTTTGTGAGGTCCTCGAGCTTCTTTATGATGGCGGAGTCAGCTGCCGACCCGTTGTTGCTTGATCTCTCTAGTACCTGCTCGGCTAGGGAAGCCGTCCCCAGTGCTACCGTGCTTGGAGTTTTCTGGTGACTTTGTAGCTGAGCCATCGCCGGCTGTTGTGCCTGTAAGATTTCAAAGATAACGTGAAGGCTAACCTCCCATTCTTTCCTAGTTGGGGTTTTATGAGTTTCTTGTTGGTCTCGTTGGCGCACACTCCTGTTAGTGTGGGAGCTTATATCGATGTGTTGGGCATCGCGTGAGACCACGTCCACGGGAATTGGTTCTGGTGCATTCTCAGGGTTTCGTGGTGGTACACCAATACTTGGGACGTCAACACCATTTTCTCCATGGTCTTCAAGATTGATGTTTTCACGTGCGTTTACTGAGTTAGACATTTTGACCTGAAATCAAAGATCTTTGGCAAGAAAAAGTGTGAAAGATAACTTGCGTTATGTGATAAGCTAGGATTTTACCATGATTATACCCCTTACTTGCTATTGCTTTTGTTACAAATTGCCAAAAAATAGTCCCAAAAGGCTTACAAGTTGTGCTTGATTGCAGGTTTGAGCGAAAAGGTGACAAATGTCGAAGATCGGCTCGAAACAGAGTGAAACTTGCCAAGTGTCAAGAACAAGTGAAGTTGAGGAACAGGAAGACCTAGCGCGGACCGCACTGATATGCCACGCGGCCGCGCTAGGAGATTCAGAGAGGGGTAAATTGATGTGCAAGCCACGCGGCCGCGCTCCATTTCTGCGCGGTCCGCGTAAGGGAAGTTCAGAGAACCACCAGTGCAGGCTTAAGTCCCACGCGGCCACGCTACATATCAGTGCGGTCCGCGTGAAGGAGATTCAGAGACATGGAGAATTGACCAAGTCAGGCTATGCAGCCGCGCCCCATTTCTGCGCGGTTCGCGCTGACCCTCCGCCGCGGCCGCGCTACATTTCTGCGTGGTCCGCGGCCCCCAACTTCAGAGATGAGGTTTGAGAGTTCAAAGAGCCTACGCGGTCGAGCTACCTTTTTGCGCGGTCCACGCTGACCCCGTAGGGGTATTTTTGTCCAGATTTTCCAGCTCGATATAAATAGATCTTTTTACCATTTTTAGGTTATGTTTTAGCTTCTGAATGAAGGCGGCGCTCATGAGACGTGTTTTGTAGCCTATTTTGGCATTTTTACTCTTGAATATCATAGATTCTAATTAGTAATGAATTAACATGTTCATTTCATAATCTATTTCTACTGTTTCTTCTTTAATTATGTCTAGCTAAACCCATTAGCTAGGGTTGTGGCTCAACCCTAGTGTGGGTAGTTAATGGGTGTTGCATTCTAGGGTGAGATTGAGATTGGGTATTTGTTATTTAGATTAATTTTGTGTTTCAATCTAGAATTTGTGTTTGCAAATATAAATTCAAGCTTAGTGGGTCTAACTCTTCTTGAGAAAGAGAGTCATATGACCCTAAAAGTTGACCTAACAAGGAATTGGGATGGACCCATGAGAATGGTAGTCCCAATTAACGGGTTAAACCTCGAAAGAGTAACTACCCTACTTGAGCCCTAGTTGCTCGGTCTAATTGGCCTACCTAATTGGTCTCGAGAGAGTCAATTGGGCAAAATGTTCTCTCTACCGAGAGGTGTGAGAATGAGTGCAATTGTGCAACGGTTATAGCAATAAACCCAGATTTATCAATCTCCCCTTAGTAGCTTCAACTCGTTAGCTAGCCACCTAGGTAGTGTCACGCCCCTAGTGCCTTTTTCCTATTTTAAGCACAACTTAGCAATATTTTCCTAGCATAATGTAGTTTAAATCATAAGTTTTACAAGAGTAGTTTAAAAAGAAAACCCCAAAAATGTGTGAAGCGACATTAGAAGCACAACCGCAACTCTAGGCTAGACAGATATTCTAACTCCTTTACTAGCTCCCTGTGGAATTTCGACCCCGATCCACTATTCGGGTATTAGTTATTGCTACCCACTCTTCCTACCATTGAGTAATGTTGAGACGGCCGCGATCAACCTTTTGGCGCCGTTGCCGGGGAGCTTACGGTGTTGACTGTCTGTGTAGCTAGTTTTGTGTTTTGCTTCTCTTTCCTTCTTGTTTACTAATTTTGCTTGTGTCGATCTATCAGGTACAAATGGCTCTCACTGCAAACGACCCTCTTGGCAACGTGAATGCGGGGGATGAGGTAGATGATCTTGAGCCCGAAGAGGTTATACCACCTCAAGTTCCACGTAGAGGCCGCCCGGCCAACGCAAATGACAACAATCCTATTCCAGACCCTCCTCCGCCACCGCCAAGAGCAGTCCCAAGAGTTCTTCCAAATCAAGGGTACGCAAGTGCCATTGTTCCTCCCCGAATCCGGGCGGGGAACTATCAAATCACAAATGTTATGTTGACCTTGCTCGAGCAAAGGGGATATTTTACGGGCGCCTCCGACCAAAATGCATACAAGCACTTGAAGGGGTTTGTAGATACTTGTTAGGGCAGCAAACAAACAAACGTGTCAGAGGATGAATTGAGATTGAGGCTTTTCCCGTTTTCTCTTCGGGGTAAAGTGTTGCACTGGTTAGAAAGGCTACCCAATCACTCTATCACCACATGGGATGAATTGGCGGACAAATTTATTTCCAAGTTCTTTTCTCCAAGTCATATGGCAGTTCTTCGGGATGAGATTCTAGCTTTCAAACAAATGCCAACGGAACCTTTGCACAAAATCTGGGAACGATATAGAACAATGGTGAAGGAGTGCCCTAACAATGACATGAATGAGGCGATGATCCAGCAGACTTTTTATAGGAGCATCAACACCACGAATCAGTGCATTGTGAACCAATTGGCCGGTGGAAACTTTATGAAACTTTCTTACCAAGAAGCTTGTGATTTCCTTGATGAAATGGCCGACACTTCTTCGGCATGGCAAAGCTGAGCAAATGTGCCCCAAGGTGACCCCACGGTCATCCATTTGCACAAGGAATTGAATGACCATGGCCAAGCTATTGCCGAACTTACAACAACAATGAATTAATTGGTGAAGGCGCAATTGCAACAAGTTCAAAGCCTGCGCCAAGTCAATGCAATGGAGAATGTTTCTATGCTAAAAAGGAGGCAAAGAGGGCAACAACAACCTCAAGATAATGGTTAGCAATTTGACAACAACAATGATGGTGGTGGTTATTCGAACGAGTGTTATGATGATCAAAGTGAGGAATGCCAATATGTCAATAACTACCAAGGAAATAGAGGAAATCAAGGGAATCAACAATGGCGCCCCCAAGGCAATTGGGGCAATCAACAAGGTGGCGGAAATTGGAATAACAATAATCAACAACAAGGTGGAAACAATTGGAACAATAACAATCAGAACAACAATTGGGGTAATAAAGTTAACAACCAAGGCAATTGGAACGAGAACAACAACAATTGGAGCAACAACAATAGCAATCAAGAAGGGTGGAATAATGGTGGTAGGGGCAAGGCTTTCAAAGGCCCCCCATGTTCCAACAACCAAACAATCCACCCCCCTTTCAGTCGCAAGGGCCTAGTTCTTCCGGGAGTGATATGGGACGAATAGAGATGATGTTCGAGCAGATGATGAAAAAGAACCAAGATTCTGACGCACAATTGGCTTCACATAACACATCCATCCGGAACCTAGAGGTGCAAATAGGACAAATTTCTCAAGCTTTAAATACCCGACCTAAAGGTGCGCTACCAAGTGACACGGTAGTGAACCCGAAGGGGGGTAACAATCATGTGATGGCAGTTACAACTAGGAGTGGAAGAGGCGGTGATGTGCATGCCTCAGATGAGAATCGGGTTGTGAATGATGAAGTTGAGTCACATGATGATGATGTGCCTTTGAATGTTGACAATGTGGTTGAACCAATAGTGACATGATGTGCGGATTGATATTGATGATGAGGCCGGGGTAGAGACTCAAGATGCCGTGAACCCGTCTAGGGAACACATTATTGATATACCCGAGCCGGCGGTGACCAAGGCTAAGGCACCCGTGACTAGGCCACCCCCACCTTACCCGCAAAGATTAGCAAAGCAAAAAGGAGACAACGAATTCAAAAAATTCATTGAAATGGTGAAGAGTCTCACTACAAATGTGCCATTGGTGGAAGCCCTTGAACAAATGCCGGGGTACGCAAAATTTATGAAGGATTTGGTAACCAAGAAGAGGTCGATGGAGTGTGAAACAATTAAAATGACGCATCAAGTGAGTTCTATTGTTCATTCTATAGCCCCAAAACTCGAGGATCCAGGTGCTTTCACTATCCCCGTGCACTATTGGTAGTGCGGATTTTGCTAAAGCCCTATGTGACTTGGGGGCTAGTATTAACTTGATGCCATATTCTATTTTCAAAACCTTGGGGATCGGTCAACCGAGACCAACTTCCATGCGACTTCAAATGGCGGACCGATCAATGAAGCGTCCCTTGGGCATAATTGATGATGTTCTTGTTCGTGTTGATAAGTTCATATTGCCGGCGGATTTTGTGATATTAGATTGCGAAGTGGATTTTGAGGTACCAATCATTCTTGGAAGACCTTTCCTAGCTACGGGGAAGGCATTGGTTGATGTGGAAGCAGGGGAGTTAACATTCCATGTGGATGATGAGAAGGTGGTATTTCATGTGTGCAAATCAATGAGACAACCCAATAGCACGGAGGTGTGTTCATTTGTGGACATTGTCACAACGGTGATAGTGGATGACACAAGTGCCTTGATTAATGTTGAAGATCCTCTTGAAGCCGTGCTTCTTAACATGGATGTCAATGATGATGCCGGTAGAGTGGAGTGCGTGAATGCATTGCATGGTATGGGTTCATATTCTTATGAGCCTAGGAAGCTATCTTTGGATCTTGAGAATCGCAAAACTCCGCCAACCAAGCCATCAATTGAGGAGCCACCGGTGTTGGAGTTGAAGCCACTTCCTCCACACCTCAGGTATGAGTTTTTGGGTTCAAATTCTACTTTACCTGTTATTCTTTCTTCTCGCCTAACTAACATGCAGGTTGACGCCACTTTGGCGGTTCTTCAAAAGCGCAAAAAGGCGATTGGATGGACATTGGCCGACATTCGGGGGATAAGCCCCGCATTTTGCATGCACAAGATCATTTTGGAGGAGTATGCAAGGCCCTCTCTTGAACATCAAAGAAGATTAAATGAGGCAATGCAAGAAGTGGTAGAGAAGGAGGTTATCAAGTGGTTAGACGCCGGTGTGGTATACCCGATCTCGGATAGTTCATGAACCTCTCCGGTCCAATGTGTGCCAAAGAAGGGTGGAATGACGGTAGTGACCAATGCCAACAATGAGTTGATTCCTACTCGGACGGTTACGGGTTGGAGAGTGTGTATGGACTATAGAAAGCTTAACAAGGTAACAAGAAAAGATCATTTCCCACTACCATTCTTGGACCAAATGCTCGATCGTCTTGCGGGCCGAGCCTTTTATTGTTTTCTAGATGGCTACTCGGGGTATAATCAAATTCTCATTGCCCCGAAGGATCAGGAGAAGACAACCTTTACATGTCCTTATGGCACGTTCGTTTTCTCGAGAATGCCATTTGGACTATATAATGCCCCGACGACCTTCCAAAGGTGTATGATGGCAATTTTTACCGATATGGTGGAGGATATCTTGGAGGTATTCCTGGACGATTTCAGCATGGTGGGGGATTCATTTGACGAATGTTTGGTGAACTTGGATAGGGTGTTGGAAAGATGTGAAGAGACCAACCTTGTACTCAACTGGGAGAAATGTCACTTTATGGTGCAAGAGGGTATTGTATTGGGTCATAAAATCTCAAGGCAAGGAATTGAAGCTGATAACGCAAAAATCGAGGTTATCTCAAGGCTCCCTCCCCCTACTTCTATCAAAGGGGTGAGGAGTTTTCTTGGTCATGCCGGGTTCTACCGGCGTTTCATTAAAGATTTTTCAAAAATTGTGAACCCGCTTTGCAAATTGTTAGAGAAAGATGTCAAGTTTATCTTTGATGAGAAGTGCATGGAGTCTTTTGAGCTATTGAAACACAAGTTAACCACAACTCCTATCATCACCGCACCTAATTGGGATTTGCCTTTTGAACTTATGTGCGACGCGAGTGATGTGGCGGTAGGTGCGGTGCTAGGCCAAAGGATCAACAAAATGTTCCATCCTGTGTATTATGCTAGCAAAACGATGAATGAGGCCCAAAGAAACTACACAGTGACGGAAAAAGAACTATTGGCTATTGTGTTCGCGATGGAGAAATTTCGACCTTATCTTATGGGGGCAAAGGTGATCATACACACGGACCATGCAGCCCTCCGGTATTTGATGACTAAGAAGGATTCGAAAGCAAGACTGATGAGGTGGGTGCTACTCTTTCAGGAATTTGACTTAGAGATTGTGGATAGAAAGGGAAGCAAGAATCAAGTTGCGGACCATTTGTCCCGGTTAGAGAAAGAGGGGAGACCATGTGATGGTATTGAGATTAATGATAGGTTCCCCGACGAGCAGCTTCTTTCCGTTTCTATGTGTGATATGCCATGGTTCGCGAACATCGCCAACTTCATTGTGACTGGTAATGTCCCGTGTGAGCTCTCTTCCAACCAAAGGAAGAAACTCAAGCGGGATAGCTTGGATTTCTATTGGGATGATCCGTAT